>NC_039250.1:24129585-24308879 GCF_003368295.1 Carassius auratus
AGACTGAAAACCCCTGACATATACTTATGTTATTTTAATATAAATATAATATTTTTCTTTTTTCTTTCTCCACAGATATACAAATCTTCAGATTTGTCTCACTTCTTGCTACAAATCTGTCCCAAAATTTTAAATTTCATTAGGGCTGTCATTGTTTTTTTTTTTTTTTTTTTTTTTTTTTTTTTTTTATCTGCTATTGTACTTTATTAATATCTGTGCCATGATACAATAATATTAGATATTAGTAATATTATAATTATTTTGTAATATAATATTACAGTTATATCAAAATCTTTGACTTCTTTTTAATTTGCATTAGACTAGATGTTTTTTATAATTCTATTCTTTACTCTTTTTGAGATTTCGCTCAGATAAACTGGTCAATATTATTAGTTCAATGGTGCATGATCAGTGTTAAATAATTAAAAGTTTAAATTTCTTAAAATTAGATGTGAAAAAAAAAATGGACTCTTGGTGATTCCTGGCTTGAAAATATTGCAATATTAATAAAATATACACCCATACTCTTTATCTACACTGTTAAAAATGAAGGTTCTTTACTGACATCTGTTATAGTTCCATGAAGAGCCTTTAACATCCATAACAATCTTGCATTTAACAAATGTTTCTTTATAGTGGAAAAGCTCTTAAGAATGATACAAATCTTTATTCACACACACACACACACACACACACACACAAAAAGGTTATTTTAACAATGTTTTTGGGGAGCCCAGAATGTTTATTCTGATGCATCTTTGTTAAAACATAACTTTTAAATGTTTATTTCGTTAAAGAGTTTAATAAAGGTGTTGACCCAGTTTTTGTTAGCAAACAAGAGGAGACCAGAGGAATGCAATAGCACAAATTTTATTCTGTTTGAACACCTGTATGTGAGCGAGTGTGTGTTGGAGTTTGCAAGGCCGGATCTGGATGCAGAGACGACTCATCCTTCCACCTGGAGCTACAAAGAGGCCGTTTAGGTGCTCGTGAGAGGATGGCATTGTGCGGGCCGCTCATCCCTGGCTGTCCGTTAGAGAGCTAGATGATTCTGCTCTCAGTGCCAGTCCAGCTGGCCACTCATACAGACTCACTCATATAAACACACGACATCCTCCCGCCAAAATCACCATCGGATGCAGCCACATCTCCTTCCAGAGAAAGACAGACAGACAGACTGGGGTTTATATACCTTATGTGCAATCTTTTGTAATATTGTTTCATAACAATTATTCATACTTGTTGCAGATTTGTTTACTCCTCATCGTGGGTGCATGGTGGAATTATGAACGTGTTGTGAATGATTGCAGTAGTGCTGCGTGTGCATTTCTTGCACATTAACCTCAAGTGGTCAAATCCTGACCCAGTTGCAGCATCCTGGGGAAACAGCATGTTTAATCCATTGAGAAGCACAATGTGAGAGGAAGACCTGCCTGCTCTCAGGGCAGTCCGAGACTCACCCGTCCTGGTCTTATCTCAAACACAGACACACGTATGCACACACACAGCCCAGAAACATCTTCTTGGAAGCTCATATGGTTTTTATATTGTGTATATTGTGTAAATACATACATGCATGTACATACAAAAAGTAAAAAAGTAAATATTTCCGGCCACCATCATAATCAGCATTGTTAAATCATTTAAAAAGGTACAAATCCCAAATCAATTACAATCAAGTTTGTAATAATATAGCCTTTTAAAAATGAAGACATACACATGCAGTTTAACATAAAAATGCAAACTATTTTAGCAAAGTTATTTTAAAAATGTCAAATAATTAAACTTTAGAAATGTGGCATAAAAAACAAGCATTTTATTTGATCAAAGATATGCTTTTTAATTTCTTTTTTAGAAATTAAATGTAGGTTACACTGTTCTTTAAATCTGTAACAATGGAAAATGTGGTAACACTTTAGAATAAGGTTCCATTAGTTAATGTTAGTTAATGTATTAATTAACATGAACAAACAATGAATAATACATTTATTACTGTATTTATTCATCTTCGTTAATGTTAGTTAATGAAAATACAGTTATTCATTGTTAGTTCATGGTAATTCACAGTGCATTAACTAATGTTAACAAGCACAACTTTTGATTTAAATAATGCATTAGTAAATGTTGAAATGAACATGAACTAAGACTTATAAATTCTGTAGAAGGATTGTTCTTGCTTAGTTCATGTTAACGAAAGTAGTTAACTAACATTAACTAATGGAACCTTATCTAAAAAGGGTTACCGAAAATGTTTCTAAAATAACTAGTAAAAACACAAAGTACTTTAATAAATAAAATGATACTACTTGGAGCAATATTGCAATATTATGAGGCATCGAGATAATTCTTCTTAGAAAAAAAAACATCTGTCTTAACTTATCAGTGCTTCCTCTAACTTCATTGGAAGATGATGCATAACTTTAGCCTCCATAATAATATCCTGTTGTGGAAATTGTCTACACATTTTCCAGTGAACTATGTAATTTCTTATTGCTTAAATAAATGAGTAAACATTTCATCAGTTTTTGTCAGTTAACAGAAAAACATCACTTCCTCCGCTCTCTGTATGCTTGTGCTTAGTTATTTACTGTTCCTCACTTTCTTTTATGAGGCCCGTCTGTTGTGTGGCTAAGAATTGTTCATTATTGTACCAGGCCAACTTTCCACTGTTCAATAAAGCTCTTGCATACAAATATTACAATATTACAAAAATCCTATCTCCGTTTATGTCATCCCGAACTGTATGTTTTATTTTTTTACTCTTCCATGCAACACATGAGCGAATGGTCATAGTGCTCTGCTATTGTTTGGCTTGCTGGTGCTATATATTATCTTTTATTGTCCAAACATACAGACACATACAATGAGCCCATCAAATGTTGCTTGGAAAACAACACTGAACTTGAATGAAAGTCAGTGTATACAAATCTAGTTAACTTTTGTCAGCACTTGAATGGAGGGGCCACTTTAGTCTTTGTCTGATGTGAATTCACACAGGGACAGGTTTGGTCCTCTCTGGGGGTGGTCACTGGGAATGATAAAGATATACACATTCAACAATATGCTTTTACTTTGGTTTTGACATTGTGTAAGAGGATCATTAATATCAGCAGTGTGTATTGCTTGTCTCCTCAATTAGACAGGCGTAGACAGGTTTTTATTTTTTTTATTTTTATTTTTTACATTTTTTCACCTCTGATATCACCTCTGGTCTTTTGGTCAAGTTGTTTAAAATAACATGTTCTAATAATAATTAAGTTCAATGAATCATTCACAACAAATCCAGAGAGTCAAATCTTTCATCTTTTAAGGATCTGAAATTGGCTTTAGTAGTGGATGGGCACTAATCCTAAATATATACATTGTTTGTGAATAACCTCTCTTTAGTGAAATGTTTATCCTTAGGCTAATACTTTTTCTTTTACTCCCAGAGCTCATTACTGCCTAAACAGAGGAGGAGGAGAAATCACATTAAACTTCAAAAGAGCCCAAACCTCACAGGAGTGAACAAAGAGGAGATGAGAGAAAAGTGGTTTCATGAGAGTTTCAAGGTATAAACAGAGATTATGAAATCATGAATAATTGAACATATGATGGCAGACAGAGTGGTTTCAGAATGGAAGGAAATTTAAACTTTATCCATAGATGAGAAAAAATCTGAGAGAGGCCAAAATAATGATATTTTGACTAAACACAAATAATGAACCTGCAATATCAAAAATACTGAAATAAGACCCATCTGGCTCAGTTTAGAGACTTGATCTGATGCCAAACGCGATATGTGATTTATCTGGGAAAACCACGATAGAAAATTCCCAGTGTAGACATCACTCTCGTCTGTCATATAAACAGTTGTGTAATTCTCACACGCAAAGCAAATCCAGGAGCTAATGTGTTACACATTCTCAGCGAGCTCTGTGCTTCATCGCACAGTAATGGGAGACACCACGACTCTCCTGACGTTGTTTTATCTCATGAGGATGTTCTCCTGTGTGACTGTGTGTCCTTCAGCAAAGCTCTGCTCAAAGATGGCCTCTGTGTTTTGATAGATGAGAGGCTCCATTGTCAAGTCTGGTCTGGTGTTCACTTAGGCCAGGCCAATTTCATTACTAACTTCGCACTCTGTCTGTCTGTGTTCTGTATATGTGAGTTGGTGCGGGTACGTGATGAGAGCAGTTTGTCTGTCTGTCAGACAAGTTAGGATGAGATAAGCATTAGGCCTGACAATAAAACTTGAATGAATATAGAATTATATATGTAAAAAAAAAAAGTATATATATATATATATATATATACATATATATATATATATATATATATATATATATATACATATATATATATATATATATATATACATATACATATATATATATATATATACATATACATATATATACATATATATATACATATATATATATATATATATATATATATACATATATATATATATATATACATATATATATATATATATATACATATATATATATATATATATATATATATATATATATATATATATATATATATATATATATATATATATATATATATATATATATACACAGTATATAAAGGTCCGTTGTGAGAAGTCACATTATAGCAAATAAAGTGACTTTAGAAAAGTTAAATCACATTAATGAAAAGTAAAGTGTTTAAACTGTGTTCACAAATATAAAACTATAAGACAAAAAGTTGTGATAAAGCTATGATTATGAGATTTAAAGAATCCTTTAAGAGATTTTTTTTTTTTTTTTTTTTTGACTATGAAGCAAAAATAGGAACATGTAGGAAACATTTTGATAGGCACACCTAAATTGAATGACATTGGATCACGTGTGATTTTATCCAGTTACATTTTTTTTTTTCAGCAATGAGAATATGGTCAGATAAAGTGCACTGATTCTCTTGAGGTCTGTGCATTGCGGTGCATTTGGACAGTTGTTCAGTGTGAGTTTGCAGGCATGACATGAGATGCCCAAGTGACTGCAAAAGCCAGTGAGGAAACACACCTGTCGAGGACTGGGGCATGTTAGCGAGGGTGAGTAGTGATGACAGAGGGTATGCACTTCTGCTCTTTATATGAAGGTTAGCAGCTGGGAAACATACATGCATCCATATCATAATCTACTTTGTGTCAAGGTTAATGGTTTATAACAGCTCTGGCTATACACTCCAACACTATAGCTCAGCACCTGCTGCTGTTTTCACAGAGAAGCTGCTTGAGTGGGATTACATTTCTGCATTTGACCAAATAGCATCTGCAAAATCACCCAAATTCCCAGCATCGCATAATTTATCAAATACTTTTCTAATGTCCACACATTCATATTGCTTATTCTATGGGAAGATGGTTTGTTTCACTGGTTTGTCTTGTAGTCTCCATGGGCAGAAGCATAAGACCTTTTTAGCCTTGGACCTAATGAATGAAGTACAGGTGCAGTTGGGGGGGTGAAGGGATGATGTAAGACTTATCGAAGGAGTGAGGAAAGGTGTGTTGTGATTGGCAGGATGAAATGAGCATGTTCCTTTTCATTTGAAATGCCTTTCTGAACGCTTGGTTTGTTATGTTTGGCACAAAGACCCTGAAACATGAGATTCCCATTAAAACTGATTGAAACGGAGACCCTCTAACACATAATCATTTACATTTAACATTTAAAATATATATATATATATATATTTAAAGTTATTACTTATTCAACTTAAAATATTTCTCTGCATTTAGAGAACTGTATACGCATTTTAGATTAATCTTGTGTAAAACTCTAGCTGACACTTAAAACTTGGCATTGTGCACTGCAAATATTGTTTATTCTTAAGATAAATTGTTTTGATGTTCCTCTTTTTTATTGCTGTGGATAAAATCATTGATTAAATGTAAATCTACTTGAATAAATCGTAATTTGCTTTATACTATTACTGTTACAGTAAATTGTCACAGAAATGTCAAATAACTGCTTAGCTTTTTGTGGAAAAAGAGCACATTGGGCTTCTAGGGTTTGTTATGTTTTTTGGAGATTACATCATTGGTCCGGTTTATCCAGTTAATGAGATTACCTCATTATATCTCTGTTCCAGACGGTGTGTATATCAGACAGTCTGCCCAAAAACAATCTGCCCATATTTATCATGGGAACTCTGTATATCACGAGGGGCTTTAGTGAGTGCTCAAGTTCTTCATTCTCTGTTTCTCTGTCTGTTTCTTTGTTCTCTTTGATCTTAAAGTGTCTGCAACCTATTGGTTATGTCAATTCAGTTGTTACTGGTTGAGCTCCTCATATGTGTGTGTGTGTGTGTGTGTGTGTGTGTGTGTGTGTGTGTGTGTGTGTGTTTGGCGTCCCTTTCCCCCTTCTTTAACGGTCATCTTTTAAAAAATTATTTTTCACTTTCCCCAAAATGCCTACACATAGTTTCAAACAGATATGTGTCCATCCTGCTTTGTTCTTCTGGAGTCATAGGGGCCTCACAGTGTCACTATTAATTAGACCATGTCATTTGTGTGTGTGTGTGTGTGTGTGTGTGTGTGTGTGTGTGTGTGTGTATGTGTGTGTGTGTGTGTGTTCCAGTCCTGTAAGATGGGTCTTTAACGGGTGGATCATCCCACACTTTACCTTAGTTTCTAATAATTTATTTCAAGATATATATATATATTTTTTTAATATTCACTAAACATTTTATTCCATCTGTGGTTTCCAGAAGTATTTTTATTAATTTTATTTTCCTTAGTAGTTTTATGGGTTTTTGACACATGCAAAAACATACTTACACAATAAATAATATTGATACAGTACTATCAATGCACTGGTATATAATATGTAATCATTATATATTAAAAAAATAATTTTCAATGTAATATCGAATAACGCCATAAAGTTACATTATAATCAAACACTTCACCTGTTCTTTAGATATTCAGCATATACAAACAAATGTACTTTAAAGCACAACAAAATTATATTATTAAATCATAATGATTTAAAATGTACTTTAAAGTAAAACTTTTAAAGTAGCTTGACACTTACAAAGTGCACTTCTAAAAACTAAAGAAACAGTCATGAAAGTGCACGTAAAGTACACTTAAGTGGTCTTTTATTTCTTTATTGTTATATTATTTGCAAATATAGTTAAAATATGCTTTTAAGATTTGAAGTACACTACAGGTGCACATTCAATATAATTCTAAACACACTTCTTTTTCACAAGTGGTTTGGGAAATGGATGGATTGGCTATTAATGTAACTTGCTTTAAACACACCAAATGCATACCCATAATCATGTGTAATGACGCTACGACAGTATTGTATTTAAGAAACATATTTAATACAGTAGCAGTAGTTAGTTACAGAAATGTCAAAAAATATAACAGAATTTCATGAATATAAATCCATTTATACCCCCAAATTTGTCCTCTTCTTCCTTTTTTTTTTTGTCACCAGCCATCTGTCTGTCTGCCCAGCCCTCCAAACCCCAACTCTCTGTCTGCGCTTTATACTATCTAATCAACCAGCATTACCTTTGCACTGGAACACACACTCTCTCTCTCACACACACACACACACTGATCAAAAAACACACATTCACATCAGGGAGTTTAACAAAAAATTATAATTTTTATATCTCCTCTTTAACAAGTGCTAAAAATACTGAACACATTTCTGAACATAGCAAATTAGCAGGAAAAAATAGTATGAAAATACTGTACAATTTGCATCTCTACACCAGTGTATATACGCTTCACAGTCACACACTCTTACAGCAGCACAAGCAAGTTCATCCTCAGTGCAGCATCGTTGTGGTCAGTTTGAATGTTTTTGAGAAAACTGACCCGTTTGCTTGAATAGTTCTGTGTGTGAGTGTGTCAAAAGTGTGTTTGAGTGTGTCAAAGTCGACGAATAGATGTCAGCTAACATAAATTCACACATGCATTCACGCAAAGTCACATCATTCCAGCAATTCATTCATGAATACAGTAGAGTACACAAAGCTATGAGTGTTATTTACAAACATGGAGCAATATGTTCTCCATCATAAGTCCATCAGTTCACCACATCAGAACGGACCAGCCGTCAGTAGATTCCCACCTTTTTGACCCCTCAACCCAAAGTTTGCTTTCTTCATGTTCTCTGTTCTTCTCATTTCGTTCCCTCACACTTTGGTGGCCAGCGACTGCACCTCTGACTTTTGAGTCTGGGCGCTGAGGGTTGAAGACATGGAGCTCATGTGCCCATGCATGGCCTTCTTCAGGTTCAGCAGACACAGGCACTGCGAGCGGAAGCGCAGGTCAAAGAAGGCATAGAGGAACGGGTTGAGGCAGCTGTTGACGTACGCCAGGCACGTGGCGTACGGATGAGCCAGAAGTAGAAAGTTTAGGAAGCCACACGAGGTGGGCGCCAGGTCTAGATATGACAGCGCATCCATGCTCTTCAGCACATGGAAAGGTGTCCAGCAGAAAGCAAAAACCACCACCAAGGTAGTGATGATCTTCAGCAGACGACGCTTCTTCTGGTCTTCCTTGCGCAGGTGGCTGAAATGCCGGGTGACCGTGCAGCCGATGAAGCAGTAGCAGACAGTCATGGCCAAGAAAGGCAGGAGAAAACCAAGAGCGGAGGACGAAAGGCTCAGACCCGCAATCCAAAGGGATTCGTGTTGCCGATTGAGAGTGACCAGCCTGAAATCCATCGCACAGGTGGTGCGGTTGCTCACGGCGTCATGCACCGTAGTGCGAAACAGGAGAGTTGGCACGGCCAGCAGGCACGAGAGGAACCAGATGGCACCCAGCGACGCCAGCATGGTGGCCCGGGACCGGAGCCGCCCGCTGGACAGAGAGTGGACGATGGCAAGGTAGCGGTCAAAACTCAGGCAGGTCAGGCAGAAGACGCTTGCGTACATGTTGACGAGCACCACATAGCTGCTGATCTTGCAGAGGGCCACGCCGAACGGCCAGTGGTAACCCAGCGCGGTGTACACAGCCCACAGCGGTAGCGTGATGACGAACGTCAGGTCCGCGAGCGCCAGGTTGCCGATGTAAACGTCTGCCGCGCGCCGTTTGGATTTCGAACGCCAGACAGTGAAGATAACCACGCCGTTCCCGGAGAGACCGAGAATGAAAATGAGCATGTACAGCACGGGAATGAGAGAATAAGACGGCTCCCACTCTGAGTAGTCGCACGCAGTCTCGTTATCGTCATAGTACTCATATGAGTCGACGTATTCCGGCGTTGCTGGCTCCATTTGGTGAAGGCGCTTCAGTTTTGAGTCCGTCAGATTCCTTGTTCAGTTTTATCTTAATTGTTTTTATAGTTCAGTGGGAATGTTTGAATTTTTCTGTCAGAAACAAGAGTCTATAGTAAGTTTCCCTCACTGGAAGCTGAAGCGCGTCTGTGTGAGGGAAAGATGCGCCCGGTCTTTTTAAACTCCAGACTTCTCACCCCTCCCTTTGGACCCATATATCGGACCTCTTATCTCCAGCCCCCATACACACACACACCCACACCCACCCACCACGGCACACCAACCCCTCCGGGCCACGCAGTCGGCAGGAGCGAGTGTGTCAACAAAGTGAGCTTAACTCTGTTTTTCTTCTTAATGAAAAAGTAATGGCCCGCTCGTATTTCAAGTTAGATTTAACTTAAATTGTCTGACAAAAATGTATTTGCGTCACGTATCATTTACGGAACTTTTTTTAAATAAAAAATTAGAAGAAACAATCTTTTAAATGTATATATTTTTTCATCTCTCTAAAATTATAAGCTTATGTTTAATTGATTCCTCAAAGTTTTTATGTAAAACTTCGTTGTACTTTTTGGAAACATGTAACATTTAATTACTAATAAAAATCGAAAAAATATAATTAAATCGAGTGTGACATAAATTATTGCGAGCTAAATTAATGGAAATAAACATGCTATAATAGTAAAAAGATGTGTTATAGTAAAACAGCCTATATGAACTGTATTCTTATAGTGTCTAAATGATAGCCTACTGTTTTTCTTCTTTTTTTTCTTATGAATCACAGTGTAAGTGTATCTTTTATTTATTTATTTATTTATTTATTATTGCTTAAACTGGATGGTAATTGACTGTTTGCACAAATTAAACTAAACCTGCAAGCCTAAACCGGTTTCAGCCAGGTTCCCAGTGAAACCAGATCCTGGGACCAAGTGATAATTTAAAAGAGGCATTGCTCTGTGATTTCCTCTCACTCAAACATTACATGAAGGTGACATTCAGTCACTTCAAACACTCTGCTTCCACAGCAACACATCACTGCAGCTTCTTTAATATGAAGAAGAGAACTACTGAGAAAATGACTGATTTATGCACTAAAGTTTTACCCTCGTCCCCCTTTAAACGGGGGAGCTCCTCGGATGTATCGTGGAATCCAATTAATTCAGCGAGTCTAATAAAAATACATTCTTCGGTTCCGTAGAAAGCGCTTATGAGTCTTTAGTGATTAGATCACATGTCCGCAAAGGATTTGGATATGTGTGAATTTAATTCTCACTTTCTTGCATTTATTTGCATGATAATAGCAGACACAAACTCGTAAAATAAACAAAAAACAAAAGGAAACGACGCATTTGACATTAACGAGTTTCTTAAGGACGCGCTGTTCACGCGTTACACCCAAATTTTTAGCACATGGGAAAGAAGGCAGTTAAAGCGAAATAGCTTAGGATGAATAGAGAGCAATTCACATTCAAAACAAACAGGAAAAATATAGGCTACACCTAACTTTTACATCTGAGAAGTTTTCATGAGCTCTCTGTTAAATCGGTTTTCATACCTTCATCACCGTTTACACATACAAATCTTGTTTTACACACTGAACTCCTTAAATTAATGTGCAATCACATTTAGGGGGATCAGTGTGAGTCAATCCATTAATCAAAACTCGTCAGAGTGTCACTCTCCACAACACTGATGAGATCATCTGCAGATCTTTACTGAGCCAGTGTCTTCTATACTTAAGTGCTACAGGATTGTAACCATTTTGAAGGAATAATATGAAGTATAGCTTATATATCACTGAGAGTGTGAAGTAAATGTGTGACTAACACTGAGGACTAATGTGAAGACAACAAGTAATGCACCTCTGACCAATTTGTTTAAATGCATCAGATTAGATATACAATGTGTGAATAGTGGCACTTATGGCAAACCATACATTTGAATAAATGGATGTTCACCTTTTATTGTGAGGATACTGTCTGCACATGTCATGAGAATACAATCTTTTGGCATCAGAGCTTTCTAGAACACTGCATCTGTGGTATGATCTTTATTTTTTTCGGTTCGTAAACATCTCAAGATTTAGACTCAGTACTCACTTTGACAAATACTAACCAAAAACTTGCAGGTTGTCTTGGTTATTTGAAAGAAATTAATGTTGATATATCAAACAGATTGACAGTCATAATTAATTAAAATAAATGTTATTTTTTGGCATTGATGGTTCCAGGAAGCTTCTATGGCATCTCTGCAAAACCTGCCTTTTGCAACCTTTATTTTTAAAATAGTATACTAAAAACACATGTTACTAAATCAGATTCCTTGTGGGAAGTGTCTTGAATACTCCTCAAAGCACCTGTTAAAAATGCATTCACTGCCTCACTCAAAAAGTACTTTAAAGGCAAGCTATATAAACCAAATTCATGGTTCATATTTTGACATTATTATTTACGCTATTTGTATTTGTTGAAATATTACTTGTTGCCATAAATTATCGTATCCGTTTTATGTTTGCATAAAGTCAGTGAGGAGCTCCTGCTGTGCACGTGAGGTGACTAGGTTTGCTCTTCATGCCCCTATAATCCTTTGCCCTGGCCCAGTCTGCCCCTCACCCCTTCCTCTGCATGTTGTTTTTGTTGGACCTCAGTCCTTCATATCGGGAGAAACTTAAACACTCCACACACACACAGCAGACAGCAGACAGCCTGGCAAAAACAACAGACAGTTTCCTGCTTAAATCAAGCTGTCAGGCCCTCAGATGAGAATGCGCCCTCTAGTGGATTTCTAACAAGACAACACACACACACTGACAAAACTTTGTGCATTTTTACTTTCTCAAAAAAATAATTATGTATGATTTATAAAAGTTTTGAAAAATGGGGACATGGGTTATGTCCTCATAAGTCACCCTCTCCTTGTAATACCTGTGTCATACCCATGTCGTTATACAGAGTTGTGTCCTGATATGTCACAAAAACAAGAGCACACACACACACACACACACACACACACAGCCAGAGGTTGGTAGGCTGCTATCTGATTGACTGTGGAGAGATGTGGCTGCCTGCTGCTCTAATAGATCCTTTAGATAAATAAATAAATCCACACATTTAAAAAATAAAAGAGACGCTGATAAGAAGCAGATGGTCAGATTAGCCAGATGACTTTCAAACACTCAGCACACACCTCTAATTGGGAGATTAGACAGATGAATTTGAGATCTTCACTAAAAGCTCTTTGTTCTAACAAATCAAACTTTTTTAGTGAAAGCTTTGTTTGAGTGTGATTGACTCATGGACATTTTATCACTGTAAATGACCGCAAAAATATGTATGTGTGTGTCACTTTAAATGTGTTGTGTGTGCGCACGCACGCTCTCTACGTAACGTAAGCTGTAACGCAGGTAGAAGAAAGAGGTGCGGACGAGGAGCACATTGTGGTTCTCACATGGCGTTTACAAAAGTTTGAAATATATATATTGTAAAAGGTGGATGCACTTTTACGTTTTGGTTCATCTAGTACCCTTTGGCAAGCGGAGCGAGGTATGTGTCTTTATTGTGTGTTTTGCATGTTGTATTTTAAAGTAATATATAATTTCGTATGGCACGTGTTATTTGTCGCTCTTTTGGTTAATTTCTCATGTATGTAATAATTTATTTGCCTTTTGGGTATCTGTAAATGTGTATTTGTTTAAGTAATCTGTCATTTGTACATACGTTTTTTATTTATGAGTATATTGTTTCTTTATGTAGTTTCACGGTGCTACAACACAACGTTTCTCGAAGTCACGGTTAATGGCGCTCAAAGCGAGCGAAATAAAGAAGATTAAGCACCCGTCGAAACTCTCTGTCTCGTTTGTCGACGCCAAGGGGCTGCTACAGTGAAACTCGACGCTTATCGGGACTCTGCATTGCTTCGCTGCTGGCCTGTTCGAGAGAGTTCATCACAACGCCGCACGAGGATCAATCAGCACGGCGCTGCGGACGTTTGCGCAGTCACAGCGGATCGTGACGTCATTATAACTGCTTAAAGGGAAAGATCGCAAGGTGGTAACAAGGCACCGTTTAACACTACAGATGAGATTGAGACTGTGAGTTCAATCGTATTCCCACGTGAGCTGCATCCATTCAATGGAACTCTGTAAGTTGACATGTTCAAATGAAAAGGAGAATATTTTTGGACTTTTAAATTGAAGGATAAAACTACAAGAGACATTTAAATTGAATAAGTCAAATCACAAGAAAATATTCAAGTTTGCTTGATTATTTAAAGACTATAAAAACTTGTGTGTTAAATTTGAACGTTGATTGTTGAAGATTTATCTTGGACATTTAAAAAGTCATACACAAAGAGTACAGTTAACTTTATTACTGTTTGTAAACTGACATTTCTGATCTATTACAAGGGAAATATTTAAATGTTAAAAGTGTTTACAGTTGTGCATTTGTGTTGATTCTCCTTGCTAATATTTTGAGTGCTTACATTTTAGAGGTCTGATGGAAATGGTATCACTTATAGCTTAAGTTGCCCAGTTTAAAGAAGTAAACAACATTAAAGAGGCCATGGAAAACCCACCTGAAAAGGAAGTTGAACCAGCTGCACCTCCACCTCCAGCTGAAGAAATAAGTAACCCACCAGTGCAACAGCTCAGAGCAAGCTCACGTGAAAGAAGCTTAACAGAGAAAGGTCGAGAGATGCATGAGCTCGAAGCAAAGAAACAGGAAAAGTCCTTCCATAGGACTTATGAGTCCTGGAAGCAGGCTGCAAGAGAGGCTAGATCAAATTTGAAAACATTCTGTACACGTGAAGACCTGGATCAAATACAGCAGGACATTCAAGGCAGACATGATTCAGTCTATCAGCGTTATGAAGCAATTCTGCGTAACCACACTACTACTCCAGACATTGTTAAACGTATGGATGCCTGCGCTGCACTAACTGCAGAGATCACTGATCTTGTCAGTAAACGACTGGAAACATTTAATGAAAGTTACAACGAAGAACTTGTGAAGGAAACAGTAAGGCAAGTGCTGAATAAGGATGAATATGGATCCGTCTTTGGATGCACAGTAACAAACACAGTCGTTTCAGAGTCATCACTGGGATCCGATAACCAATCCAAGACTTCTAAAGTCTCAAGTAAGCGTGCTGATGCACAGGCAGAATTTGCAGCGAAACTGGAACAAGCTAAAGCTTTACAAGAAATTCACAATCAACAAGCTAAGCTTGATAAGATGGAGCATGACTGGAAGCTTTGTGAATCGAGAATGTTAGCGGAGATAAAGCAGAAGGAGGCTGAAATGCAGTTAAGGCTAGTTGAGGAAAAGAAACTGCTACAACAGCTACAAGTTGACAAAGAAGTTAAAGTAGCAGCAGCTCGTGTCAAAGTGTATAACGATTTGGAAGGCAACCTTCATCGCTGTGAAGATGACGAAGGCCCTAGCATTCACACTGGCTGCCAAAGGACAGAGCTTACATCTCAACTGAACCCGGAAGCACAGTCGTTCCTACCTCAGCAAGCATCATGTGAAGGATATGGAGTTACATCACCTCAGGAAACTGCAAATCTAGCTCAAGCAATAGCAAACTCACTAAGCACACATCGGCTGCCTGTTCCAGAACCCACTGTCTTTGTTGGTGACCCTTTAAAATTCATAGATTGGAAGATGTCATTCATGGCCCTCATTGATCGAAAACCTCTTCCTTCTGGTGAAAAAATGTTCTATCTGAAGAATTACCTTGCTGGGGAAGCTCGCAAAGCGGTGGAGGGATATTTCTACAGAAATTCTGAGGATGCGTATCAAGGTGCCTGGAAAGTGTTACAGGAAAGGTACGGGAACTCGTTCGTCATCCAAAGAGCGTTTCGAGACAAGCTGATGAGATGGCCCAAAATTGGAGCAAATGACCCACTGGCATTACGAGACTTCACAGATTTCCTACAAGGTTGTGTCGAGGCAATTCCTCACGTAAAAGGATTAGCCATCCTAAATGATTCTGAAGAAAACCACAAGCTGTTAAAGAAACTCCCCGAATGGATTGTGAGAAAGTGGAACCGAATCGTGGTGGAAGAGCTAGACACATCAGGTGACTATCCAAGTTTCAAATGCTTCACAGAATTTCTGCAAAAGGAAACAAAAATAGCTTGTAACCCTATAACCTCTGCACTATTTGTGAATCAAAAGAACACAGATGAAAGGTTCCCCAAGCGTGCTAAGGCTCTCAGTACAAAGGTTCAGGTGAAGGACTTGAGCTCAAAAAGACCAGAGACGTACAGCTCTAAGCCAAAGACATCGTGCCTTTTCTGCAAAAATGAAAAACATCACATTGCTCAATGCTCTACATTTACTGGAAAGACTATTGAAGAAAAGAAAGCCTTCATTCACGAAACCCGCCTCTGTTTCGGATGTCTCCGAAAGGGACACATGAGTAAAGACTGTAGAAGAAGATATACATGTGGTACGTGTGGTCGAAGTCATCCTACCTGCTTACATGAAGAAAGGGATAAAGCTCCTTCAAAGGACCTTAAAGGAGCATTTACGAATGTTCAAGCAAGTGAGGAAGTTCATAAAGTCATGACACACGCACTCACTCAATGTTCTCCTGCTACTTCCAGCATTGTACCAGTTTTCATCTCTACAGTGGACGAACCCCAAAGAGAAGTACTAACTTATGCTCTACTTGACACCCAGAGCGACTCAAGTTTCATCTTGGAAGATCTTCTTGAAAGTTTGAATGTTGTCTCACAACCTGTGCAATTGAGGCTCAGCACCATGACAGCTGCTGACACGATCACTGCCAGTAAGAGAGTCTGTGGACTTAAAGTAAGAGGACTACAATCTGCAAGTTCTATACCACTACAGCAAGCATACACAAGAGACTTCATTCCAGTGGACAAGTCGTATATTCCCACCAAGCACACAGCGCTTCAGTGGAGTCACCTCAGACACTTAGCAAGTCAGCTGTCACCACTTTTGAACTGTGAAGTCGGACTTTTAATTGGATTTGACTGCCCATCTGCACTAGCTCCCTTGGAAGCAATTATAAGTGGTGAAAATGAGCCTTTCGCGCAAAGAACTGTGCTTGGGTGGAGTATTATAGGCCTGTCTAATCCACACCTTGACCGACAAGGAAATCAAAGTTTTGTCCACCGTGTTGCAGTAAAGGAAATACCTGTCCCATCGGCCAATGATATCCTGAAAATTCTTGAGTCAGATTTCAATGAAAAAGCTTATGAGGATAAATGTGTGTCACAAGAGGATGTTCGTTTCATACAGCACCTCAGTGCCAATATTCATCAGAAGGATAATGGACATTACGAGCTTCCTCTCCCATTTAAGTGCAGCAGCCGACCCTCACTACCCAACAACAAAGGGCTAGCAACTGCTCGACTACAACACCTAAAGAAACGGCTCAAGTCCAATAAACAGTATTATGATCACTACAAGGCTTTCATGGAAGAGATGATTATCAAAGGTGATGCAGAACAGGCTCCAGCTATACTAAGTGGAGAGACAGTGTGGTACATCCCACACCATGGGGTGTACCACCCTCAGAAACCAAACAAGCTGAGGGTGGTATTCGATTGTTCAGCAAAGTTTCGTGGTATATCATTAAATGACACACTTCTGACTGGGCCTGATCTAACCAATTCCTTGGTGGGAGTGCTGTGCCGTTTCAGAAAGGAGCCAGTTGCAGTTACCTGTGACATAGAGAAGATGTTTCACCAGTTTCTCGTCCCACCTGATGAACGCAATTACCTGAGATTCTTATGGTGGGAGGGTGGAGACTTGGAGAAAGAGCCTCAAGAATATCGCATGGCAGTCCACCTCTTTGGTGCCACGTCTTCACCTGGGTGTGCTAATTTCGGCCTAAAGTACCTGGCACAGCAGCACAAGGTTAACTATCCTTCAGCCTCAGCATTCATTGAGAAGAACTTTTATGTGGATGATGGGTTAACCAGTGTTCCCTCAACCAGTGAAGCCAAAGAACTAATAATGCAAGCTCAAAGAGTGTGTAAACATGGAGGTTTACGGCTTCACAAATTTAACTCAAATAAGGAAGACGTTCTGAGTTGTTTAAACCCGTTAGGAAAGGCAACAACATCAAAGCCTCTTGACTTTAATCTTGAAGCAACACCAGCTGGACGTGTACTCGGCATTCAATGGTCAACAAAGGATGACACATTCAGTTTCAGCATCAACCTTAAGGATCAACCATTGACTCGCCGTGGTATTCTGTCTGTTATAGCCTCTCTATATGACCCTCTTGGGTTTGTCGCCCCATTTATTCTACAGGGAAAGTGTATCCTACAAGAACTTTGTCGTAGAGGTACTGAATGGGACAACGAACTTCCTGATGACTTGCGTCCTCAATGGGTGGATTGGAAAAACGATCTTCTGAAACTCAAGGAAGTATTGATACCAAGATGTTATCACCCACATACCTTCAGTGAAATAGTCAGAACAGAGTTACACCACTTCTCTGATGCGAGTAATGTAGGATATGGTGCTTGTTCCTACCTCCGCTTCAAAAATGAAAAGAGTGAAGTCCACTGCTGTCTGGTGATGGCTAAAGCCAGGGTCTCACCTACAAAGGTCATAAGCATTCCCAGGTTAGAACTCTCAGCCGCTGTCATATCTGCCAGAATGAGTGTCATGCTGAAAAATGAGCTAGAAATGAAGATTGACCAAGAGTTCTTCTGGACAGACTCGCAGGTCGTTTTAGCATACATTAACAACGAAGCCCGTAGGTTTCATGTTTTTGTCGCAAATCGAGTGCAGCTGATACGAGATGTCACAGATCCTAGTCAGTGGTGTTACGTAAATACAACAGATAACCCTGCTGATTATGCATCTAGAGGGCTTAATGCGTCTGCCATCTCTACATCAATGTGGTTATCAGGACCCAAATTCCTGTGGGAACAGGAAGTAAATGCAACACCATACACACCTGTGAACCTGCTTGTCGGTGATCCTGAAGTTAAATTAGTCCAAACCTTTGTGACCTCCGTCAGAGACGGAGCAGACATCCTCAGTCGCTTAAGTCGATTCTCTTCTTGGTCTATGCTTCTAAGGGTGGTTGCAAGAATAAACAGATTGGGCCACAAACAGATGTACAACGGTGATCATGTGACAGTTGAAGAACGTGAGAGAGCTGCTAAGGTGGTCATCAAGCTTGTACAGCAGCAAGCATTCTCAAAGGAAATGCAAATAATTGAAAGAGGAGAAGCTCTACCAAATTCAAGCGCACTGTACCCTCTGGATCCTATTTTGGACAATGGCATCCTCCGTGTTGGTGGGAGGCTAAAACACTCATCTCTCAGTCAAGATCTAAAACATCCTGTAATACTTCCAAAAGGTAACCACATCACTAAACTAATTCTGTCACATTACCACACCAAAGTTCGTCACCAGGGAAGAAGCCAAACTCAAATGGAGTTAAGAATGAATGGATTCTGGATCATTGGAGGCAGTAAGTCCGTCGCTAAATTCATACACAAGTGTGTGCAATGTCGGAAACTCAGACGACCAGCTGAAGAACAGCGTATGGCAGAACTTCCCAGAGAACGTGTTGAGGTTTCCGCTCCATTCACGTACTGTGGTATGGACTGTTTCGGGCCATTTATTGTGAAGAGAGCTCGTAAGGAGCTTAAGAGATATGGCCTATTATTCACTTGTCTATCATCTCGTGCAGTCCATATTGAAATGATTGAGGACCTATCTACAGACTCCTTTATCAATGCCCTAAGGTGCTTTATCAGCCTCAGAGGAGCAGTTCGCAAACTTCAGTGTGACCACGGCACTAACTTTGTTGGAGCTAAAAATGAATTCGCAAATCACTGAAAGAGATTGACACCAACGCCTTAGAGATCTTTCTTACAGAAAGGCAATGCGAGTTTGTCTTTAATGCTCCTTCTGCAAGCCATGCTGGAGGTGTCTGGGAGCGTCAGATACGTACTGTGCGAAATGTACTCAATGCCACACTTGCTTTATGCCCAGGCAGGCTTGATGACGCATCACTCAGAACGCTGTTCTATGAAGCAATGGCCATTGTAAACAGCCGCCCTCTAACGGTAGATGGTATTAATGATCCAAATTCACTCGAACCATTGACCCCAAACCATCTGATAATGATGAAATCTGATGTTGCTCTTCCACCTCCAGGAAAGTTTGTAAAACAAGATGTGTATGCCACTAAAAGATGGCGCAGAGTTCAATACCTAATCGAACAATTTTGGAGTCGTTGGAAGAAGGAATACCTTCTCAACATTGCAGCACGTCAGAAATGGCATATTCCTCGTCGTAACCTTCAAGTGAATGATGTTGTAATCATCAAAGACGATATGCTTCCCAGAGGTCAGTGGCAATTAGGCCGAGTGGTGGAAACCAGTGAAGGAAGTGATGGTCTTGTAAGGCGAGTCAAGTTGCAGTTAGGGGAGCGAAAACAAAATCAATGCTCCAAGCCCACAGTCATTGAAAGGCCCATCCAAAAATTGGTGGTACTTATTGAAAATGAGTAATCAGCGACTGCTTTGTGATATCATTGCATCAGACCATGTAATTAAGTTCTATAAAACCTAACATTTTAGACTTCACATGCATAAAAACTGTGAAGGCGGTCATATTGATGTTCAGAAATCATGTTCTGATTCATTCACAGTTTGTTCTGTTCTTTCATCATCTCATAATTGGTGGGAGTGTAAATGACCGCAAAAATATGTATGTGTGTGTCACTTTAAATGTGTTGTGTGTGCGCACGCACGCTCTCTACGTAACGTAAGCTGTAACGCAGGTAGAAGAAAGAGGTGCGGACGAGGAGCACATTGTGGTTCTCACATGGCGTTTACAAAAGTTTGAAATATATATATTGTAAAAGGTGGATGCACTTTTACGTTTTGGTTCATCTAGTACCCTTTGGCAAGCGGAGCGAGGTATGTGTCTTTATTGTGTGTTTTGCATGTTGTATTTTAAAGTAATATATAATTTCGTATGGCACGTGTTATTTGTCGCTCTTTTGGTTAATTTCTCATGTATGTAATAATTTATTTGCCTTTTGGGTATCTGTAAATGTGTATTTGTTTAAGTAATCTGTCATTTGTACATACGTTTTTTATTTATGAGTATATTGTTTCTTTATGTAGTTTCACGGTGCTACAACACAACGTTTCTCGAAGTCACGGTTAATGGCGCTCAAAGCGAGCGAAATAAAGAAGATTAAGCACCCGTCGAAACTCTCTGTCTCGTTTGTCGACGCCAAGCGGCTGCTACAATCACATTGATAATACTGTAATCGTTCATGACTTGTGAAGCCAAACAAGAGAGGGGGCAAATGGGGGTTTAGAGGTCAAAGGTTAAAGAAAAGTTTGAATTGGATATAAAAGTAAAGCATATGAAGCATACAAACTGTCATGATGCATCATTAATCCAGTCTTCAGATGCCATTATAATATGATGACTTGGTGCTAAAGAAACATATCTTTAATATAAATGTTGAAACCATTCTGCAACTAAATATTGTGTGAAAAATCCAAATAAATATTTTTAATGATTTTTTGCTGAATATAAACTTCAGTGCATCCTTGCTGAATACAACTTTTGCACGGAAATAGTATTGTTCTGGCAAAAATGCAATTAAACTGAATGCAAGTTGCATGATCATTGTTGTGAGCTGTGAAGAGTAGGACCACACAAGAAATAGTAACTTTGTCTGTGAGTGAGTGTGTGTATGTGTGAGACCTATAGCAGCTGTGTTGTTTTTTTGCCCTGTCCAGCTGACTGCACTGCTGCTAAATAGCAGGTTACCATCTCTTTTTCACCTTTTTTATAATCTGAAGAAACTTCTTTGGCCACAAAGAACCTTTTGTGAAACAAAAAGGTTCTGGTACATTATTGAACTATTTAGACAAAAAAAAAAAGGTTATTCTATGGCATCGTGAAGCACCTTTATTTTTAAGAGTGTAGAGTGGTCCTTCATTCCCAGAGTTGCCATATTTCATTTAAACACACAAGCACACACACACGTGCGCACGTGTCTGAATGCATACACACTTACATTCACATACAGACCAAGCAGTCTAGCTCGGGCTGAAGCCAGCTGAGGTAAAGCTACGAGAGGGGTGTGAGCTGTAATTTGGGGAAGTATACAGCTGTCAGACTCCTAACATGTCAGATTTGATCTCACGACTTGATTTGTGGAACTTCAAACCCCACAAATCACACAAGGGGTGTGTGATCTTGTGCTGTTGTGTGTCATCATATGCGCTTCAGGCAATGTAGGGGAAGGATTGTGAGTTTCAAGAGGCTGTTCCCTATATTTAGTGGACAATATGTTGTGTATTGGTTGTTTGGACTCTCTGTTGTAAAAGCAGAATCCCACGTGTTCATATGGGTATGCTAAACACCATGGCAGCTCCTCAGACGATATCACACCCATGTGCCACTCAACACCCCACTTCTGTCCTCACACACACACACACACACACACACACACACACTTGGATCACCAACTTTCTGTTGATTTAGGCCTGTAAGCTAATTCATTGAGATTGAAAAGGCAATCCTGTTTATTTGTTTGCCTTTTAGCTTAGCATGTTAGCATTCATTTCTGATTTGATGTTGTCCTGGGAATCTTTGAAATCCCTCAAAACATGTTTCTGTTCACCCCCTCGCTCTCCTCGTGTGTGCTCAGTAATTACATACTGGAGGATAGCAACAACTTGTTCTGTCAATGAATGTGTTTTTTCACCTCCTCTTAAGTGGGTTGCCATTCTGTAGCTCTGAGTCGGTCCAGCCCAGCTCATTACTGAAGGCATGTTTGAAATATGGCGCCTGCGGGCAGGCGTCTGACTCTTTGACTCTTTACCCTGAGACTGCCCTGGCTGATGAGTCTGATAACACACACGCTCACCTGGACATAGCCAAGGGACTTTTAAAATAGTGTTACTTTTAGTGGTTTCTCACCCTTAAATCTCAGGCCATAATGAAAATGCCATGTGGATTTCCCTTATGGCAAAACATGCCTCATGTTTTTTTATGCATGCGAAAAAGACTGGTTTGAGTATGAAACTGGGCCATTCTGCTCAGATGGATGAGTTTGAAGCATTTCTTTATTTTATTATCCACGTTTTATGTTGTCTCTCAACAAATATGATTGAATATAGTTTTTTCAAAAACCATTTCCATTATCCAAATCCAAAAATGTGGTTGCAGTTTCAAAAAGTAACAATATCTGAGTACATGTAATCAGTTCTACTGTACATTGCCATTATTTATGCATTATAATTGACAAATGATTGTTTTTTTTTTAAATATGTTTGGAGCTAACAGTTACATCCAGTATGTTACAGGGGTGAATGTTATGGGGTTGGAGGTCAGTGAAACTAAACCACAATTTAGAAGCTTGTGCTCTTTGACAATAATATCCTTTTCTGTCCTTTCTGCACACCAAAAGGATTTGAAGTATCCTGACTGATTTCTGTATTCTGCTAAATATATCAGTAGTAGGAAATAGGGCGACACACACGTAAGACACAAATGGCACTATTTCCTGAGAATCATCCATAAATTATGTGGCTCATAAATAGGTCATCTTGAATGGACACACATGATGGTGCATGAACAGATGCAAAGAGCTGACAGACTTGTCCTCAAGTGGCCGCACACAGTACACACCTGTGTGAATGTGGAGCACTGGATCAACTAAGACCATTGTTATGAAGGAAGCTATTTCATCAAACAATTGATGATTGCTGGTTCCTGTTTCTACTGTGTGTAATATTGTACAGTGATAGCAGGGTGCAGCAGGGAGGTACTGTAAATTACACCATTATCCATACATTCTCTATGAGAGGCTGGATAGCACACTATAAATATACACTAGCGACAATCATTTTTGAATTTCCATTAAGGGGATATACAGTATTTGCCCACTTAATAAGGGCAAATTTTATTAAATGTGTGCATTATCCCATCAAATTCATTATCAGCCGGATCAATTTTGCACTGCAGAGGTGGCGCAGAAGCCGCATCTAAAGTCACATTTAGATGGATTTAAATAGACAGGTTAATGCAGCTCAGAGGTGACATGAATACATTTACTCTCATATATTTATAATTGCATAAATAATTTTTATATTTTAATATCATATTTTTTTTATTACTCATATACTACTAATAATTACTACTATATTACTAATGTCTCTAGATTTTTTTTTCTTCTTCTAATATTTAACCATTGTCTATTGTCATCTGGGAATGTCTTTCTGTCTTATATCTCATATTATCTTTAACCGGATAATCTATAAACCATTCTACATCATAAACACTCTCTCTAAATATGAATCGGGAACAAAGAGGGTTTACAAGGTGTTTCCCTGCTTGCACTGAGGGCTTAGTGACCTCTGACCCCAGCTCTCTCCCTTGCCCTTCGTCCCCAGAATGGATAAAGCAGCAAGCAAAGCAGGAAGCGCTCTGGACTCAGGATAATGGAAGATGCTGGGTGTGTTTTTGTGGGGTCTCCTTCAACATAAATAACATTTAGAGTTGTTGTTATGGAAGGTTTTGCTGATAAAGCAGGCCCAGATATAGGTCTTTTAAGGGTTTAATAGAACATAATGTTTTCTTTGGTCCAAACTTATATGTGCACTGCAAGGTTAAAACGCCCACTTGTATCCCACCATGCATGCACACACACACACACACACACACACACACACACACACACACACACACACACACACACACACACACACACACAGAAGATGTTCTATTGAGATTAATTTTCAAGATACTTTAATTTACATGTTAATTACATGTATAAATAATAGCAATATAATAATTTCAAAATTATATTTTTGTTTGTTTCCTTCAAGTTCATTAAAAGGGATAGTTCACCCTAAAATGAGTGCATGGTCCCTCACTGTTGTTCACTGTTATAAGGTATATTTTGTATTTTTAAATACAATGGAAGTCAATGGGAACCAAAATTGTCCGGTTTACAACATTTAACCCTTTAATTTGTCATTTTCAAGTGAAACGTAATTTTTCATGTAGGATGTTTTGTTTATATTATTTTTAATTGATAGTTATATCATATGTTTCAACCTGATGGTTGTTAAGTACCACTTTCAAGCTATTAAAACAGCCCTGAGGTCTCTCAGACCCCAAACAAACTGAGTGTTAAAGGTCTTGAGAAGCAGAAGACAAGCTGGTGCTGCTGTTTTTCAGTCTCCCGATGTTGCTAAGCAACACATCTCTGAATTAACAGGAAGTGCCTTCTTTAATCATTATTTGTATAACCAGCCTTTATATGGAGCCCTTGGGCAGTGAATCAGGAAGAAGTGGTGATGGTGGGAAGGAGGGAGAGAGGGAGGAGAAGGGCGGAAAACACGGGAAGGAAAAACAAGGAGCAGAGGAATAACAGAGGTAGAAGATAAAGGTGAGGAGAGGCAGGAATGGATACTGAGCAGGATTAGAGAAGAATGAAACACATAAATACTCAATCACACACAGATGCACACACACACACACAATGTGCATTCACACCACTGGACATTTAAAACATGAGGATAAAGCTTACTGCCTATCTGGTTACCTCTTTCCTGGGGGCCTGAGAGGAATTTGGACACATCTGGACCCAAATCCTGCAGAAAACAAAAGCTTCTCTACAGCTTTACCTAAGACACACACACACACAGACACACACACACACACACACACACACAAATCGGTTTTACCCACTGGACAGATTGTGTGAAAAGAAAGACGGAGCACAGTACAAGAGTAAACAGAGAACTAATTCAGACCAGTTTTCACAAGTTAAGTTAGAGTTATTGCTTGTTATAGTGTTCAGTGTCATAAAATACATCACAAATATGTCATTCTCAGGAAATGGTATGTTTTTGCTGAAAGTTTAGAGATAATTGCTATCCATATTTTTAATAATTTCCTTTAAATTATTTATTGCTAAAGCTTTATGAAATCATATGTTACCTCAGACCCAAAATCTCTCACCATATGCATTCCACAATATTCAAATTAGCGGAGAGCAAACAGTACAGTGCTTCAAACTTGTCACATTAAGTTTAGTCATATGCTTATAAGTCATAGCTTATGATTTTATGTGCCTTGTAATAAATAACAAACTAAAAGTATGAAATATGAAAAAAAATTACTAATTCACATGCTTCTTCCAAAACATTTTTTTTTTTGTTTCAAATTTGATAGAATGTAAAGGCTGAATGGAGCAGGTCAGATAATCCAAAATGGCTAACTTCTAGCAAATACCAAACTGCATTGCATTAATATTCATTTGCATTGTATTTGATCTCCAAAATGTAGAAAATTCAGCTCTCACCAAAACACTTATGCTGGAAATCTTTTTTTTTTTTTCGTAGGCCTCATATTTGTGCAGCATGTGATGTTTAGGGTGTGGCAAGAAAAAAAGAATATGTTGTAAATAAAACAAATATTATGGGAGTGTGCTTTACAAAAAAAAAAAAAAAAAAAAAAAAATCCTATTTCTGTTATTCTGTTTAAACATTTCATGTTTAATTCAATGTGTTAATTGTAGTTTTTTGTAATTATGTGCGGAATGTAGTAGACATTTCTGAGTGAAAATTGCTTCAAAATCCTCCACCATTTTTAGTGAATTTCATAGAAAATTCCCAAAGAAATACAGATAAATACAATATTAAAAAGTAAAAGTACAAAATCTTTTGATTTAAGCAAATTTATGTCATATATATATATATATATATATATATATATATATATATATATATATATATATATATATTTAATATAATGAATAGTTTAACTAAGAGCAGTGTAATAGTTTAAATTAGAACATTAGGAAAAACGAGAAATGAATCATGAAATGTCAGAATACTTTAGCAATTTTTTCAGCCTACAAAATATAACACCTCAAAAAATATAAATTATGCATTCATTAGAAACAGAATGCTAAGCAGAATATATTATGGCCCTTATTCAAAAAGAATGATAAGAACGTTCCCTTGTATTTGTAGATTAGATTTCTGACTTGCCAGACAAGTTTTCCCTGGAGAGAGGGGTGCTTTGTAACTTTGGATTGTGTTCCCACCGAAAATGTTCTAAATATGTATGTGTGTGCCATTCATGAGCCCCTGAAGGGCTGTTTCTGTTAAGGGCCCAGACTGTTTTTACACTCTGTCAAAACCTCTATTACCATATGGTTTACACTGACCCAAATGTGGCTGTTATTGAGCAGCCACTTTTAAACTAATTCTGTCCTTGTGAGTGTGTGCTTTGTTAGACCCCCATAGTGGCGTCCCGCTGAGAGGCAGAGGTGTCACAGATTGAGTGACAGGTGGATTTTTAACATCGCATTCCCTGTTTCACCAGATAGCTGTGTTTCTATTCCAGAGATTTTACTGTAGCTGTAAACCACACTGAATGTTAAACACAAACACTTGATCACCAAATGATCCATTACAGACATGGGATAAAATAAGGGGTATTTTTTTACTTTTTATCTCACAGTTCTGACTTTTTTTCTACTAATTCTGAGTTTATATCACAATTTAGAAGAAAACAAATCTGAACTGTGGCATATAGTCACATTTTTTCTTCTTTCTTTTTTTTGTTTTTTTAATCAATGGCAGATCTGCGAGAAAAAAGTCTAAGAACTTCATATCTTGTATTTCTGAATTTGTTTCTTGCAATTCTGAGAACTATGAGATAAAACATCTTTTTTAATTTGTATTTTTATTTTAACTCCTGTGTCAAAAAACAAGCTTCCATATATGAGTGTATTTGTGAGCCTTTTTTCAAATTAATGAAAAGAATAGTTTAGCCAAAAATAAGCATAATTCTGTCATAATTTCCCACACTCCCAACCGGGGCTGTGTTTCCCAAAAGCATCGTTACCTAACTAAGGTCCTAAGTTCCATTAAACTCTACTGGTAACGATGGAACCAGTTTTATGAAACGCACCCCTGAATATTTTTATTTCTTCTATGAAATACACACAAGAAGATTTTTCTTAAAATGTTTGTTTGTTTATTTATTTGCCTGTCATTGTTTCTTGGTATGGATGAAAAACAGAAGAAACAAATTAATGCAAGATTTACTGGTGGGTAAATGATGACAGAATTTCCATTTTAGGATGAATTATCTCTGTACACAATAATTTGACATTTAATCTCAATCCTGTATGAGAAGACAATATTATTTATGGCTTGTCTGTCCTATGATTGATGAGCATGTTTTGTTAAAGGCCTCATTGTTGTAGTTCTGATGACCGTCTGTTTTGCTCCCGTAAGAGGCACAATCATCATCCTGTTGTTGAGTACAAAGGCTTCTGCTCTTATTGTTAACAGACGTGTGCAAGCATGTGAATTATTAGGAGTGTGTTGTCTCTTTGCACGTGTGTGTGTCCTGGAGGTCTTAGCGCTCTGTGGGCAGTCAGTAAAACACAACAAACAATCTGTGAGACCATGCAGACACTGACAGCCGGTAGCTGTGTTTATGTACATGTGCCTGTGTGCTTGTGTATGTTCGCTCTAAACTTCCTTATCTTCATGTTAGTCTTTTAATCAAGGGCTGCAGCCAGAACCAATCAAGAACTGGCACAAATCACATTCCTTCTCAGAAAACTGCCAGTCTACTCAAACCTCTCTTTCTTTCTCTTCCTTGCTTGCTCTCTCCTTCTTTAGCGGTCAAAGGCCTTAAACAGCCTTTGTGAAATTGAAGCATACATTAGCATACTTTTGAAATGACTGCTTTTTACAGAAATACTTTACTTTAAAATAATATACTTAAATGTGCACTGAATGTATTATAGTATAAAAGTATATTAAATGCAATTTTCTCAATTTTACAATGCTTTTTTGATCCACTTAAATAAGACTTAAGTGTGTCTGAAAAAAATTAAAAATATTGTTAAAAATGTACTGTCGAATCAAGCACATAGGATTTTATTATTAATATTATTATCTTTTAATTTGACTGAGTGCACCAAAGTGTACTTAAGTATCTTAAGAAACAAACTCTATTTTTGTACATTTAAGGGGCCTTTTATTTAGTTTCATTTACATTACATTACATTATTTTCAAATATACTTTTAAGGTTTGTTGTATACTACTAATATACACCGAATACTGTTAAGCATATTTCTTTTCCACAAAGGACGACAGAGTTCTTCAGCATTTCCATCTCAGCAGCTGATTCTAATATTACCATCATTATTTATAGAAGATTACAGCACACACACATACACACACTTTCATTAAAGGCTAAAAGGTTATGGCTATTATCATACCAAACCAATGGGATGTGGTAAAGGGAAAAATACAGATACATTATAATAGGGCCCAGGAGTTTTTTGATGCACATTTTAAAAAGTATGCATGGATGGAATCTCAACACCGCCTCGGGTAATTGCAACTTTATCTCATAAAATGCTAGTTTATCTGTCAAATTGCAACTTTTGATTTTTTTTACCTGAAGTTACTATGTTACTTGGTACTATGTCCAAAAGTAATGTCATATCCTTCCAGCTGGCGCCTGATGATCTTCAGCATTGAAATGTGGTTGGAATAAAATGTAATATGTGACTTTATATGTGCCAATGTTTTGCTTAAAGTACAAATACATACTTGGTTTATATGTTATTATTTAAAACAATGGCATTCATATATTTTAAGAATGTCTAAAGTGACTAAATGGGACCACTGACACATACACACTCAAAGGCCAAGTTATGGTCTGTAACAGGCTATTATTGGACTCTATGGTGCTCTAAAACAGACAGAGGTTACTCTTTTGGAGCACTTTAGACAGACCTTCATGTTTACGTCTGCCTGCTGCTGGTAAGCACTGACAAACTGCTCTTTAACGATGGCACATGGGCTCAAAGCCAATGTCAAAGCCATGTGTGTGTCTCTCATAATGCACACAAATAACTGGTTGCTGTGGGAAAATATTTGCACTGGATCCTTTCTTTAGACACTCGCAGACCACCAGTCGGTATTAGCATTAGAGCTTAGGGTCACTAAAGGTCAGGGTTAACAAACTGAAGAAATGTCCCTAGAAAGGTTGATATGAAGTCAGGGAGGGAAAAAGGAAAGGGGTCCACACACACACACACACACACACTAACAGCCAAGCAGCTGACCTCCATCTTCTAAACACTGACAGCTGCAGTACACCCATCAACACACACACACAGACCTCTGTAAGCCTTTTTTGTTTGATTACAAACAGATTATGTCTTAGCCGGGAGTTTGACTGAATAATGTGTACAGTGTCCAAACTTGGGCACATTTGGGACACTTTAAAACCAAAACAAACCTCTTTTTGTGATATGTTTTGGTTGAAAACATTATTTAAACATTTTATTTTTTATTTTTTTTATCATATAAACACAAAATACATACTTCTCTAGTATGCTGCTGCACACTGTTATTCAAAAAATAAAAAAAAGTACTAACCCTAACTAACTTTTGTTGGGATCAACCAACAATCCATAAAAAGGTAAAGAATCTTTTTAAAAGGAACATTTTGTACCTGTTAGGTACTAATATGTACACTTTAGCTACTAAAATGGACCATTTAGGCACAAAAGTGTACTTTTTGAAAAGGTACTGCCCCAGTGACTGCTTTTGTACTTTTTCTTTCTAAGAGTGTGTGAGGAAAAAAGGGCTTAATAAATATATTAAATAATGTTTTAATGAAGATGTATTGAACATTTTCTGTTAGGGTTAGGTGTAGTTTTAGGGGATCGAAAAAAAAAAACCCTGAAGTAATTGGGAAGCCCCATGCATGGCTTCATAAAGGGGTAACAAACAACATCATTTCCTCTTGACCATACTTTGTGCATTTGTTTCTGTGTGGATTTGTGTGCTGCTCTGTGCTTTGTGTCCTGTAATCCAAGTAAGCATTTAATGGTCCATGACTAGGCCTGGTGGTCTCAAAAAATCAAAAGACAGAGGGTGGGAGACAAAGAATGTGATAAAAAGACTTTACTGATGGATGAAAAAGATTCCCTGTGACAGGTGAGTGAAAGAAGAACTGACTTGAGCTCTTAAAGAAGCTCTCAGCAAACAACAAGAACAGACTTGCTGAAACTCGCAACCTCTGTTTCTGTTCTGCTTCACCTTGCTCTTCACCTTGCTCTGAGATTGCCCTTTCATTGACACATCATTTTGTGTGGTATTTTTCTGTTTATGAGAAAAATAAATCCAACAACATAGATGATTGCTAATAAGACTATATTTGATGCTTTATTAAAAATACTGTGCTGAAACGAATGCATATAAAGACCAGATTATAGAAAAATATCTGAAATATCTGATGTTTGATTGCAGAGCTTTGTACAGGTCTTAGCACAGTGTGTGACATTCTGAAACTCTAGATGATATGTGAGATAACTGAGGTTTTAGGAAAGAAAATCTAAGAAATCAAGAGACTTCAGTAAAAAATCTCCAGTTGCATGCTGCTTAGGAGAAATCAATGAGATCTGTTTGTGTTTTAATTATATATTTTTAAAGATGTTCTGACCTAGAATGCATCATCAAGAACATTTTCGATCTTCAAAGAGTCACAGAACAGCTCAAGAAGCTTTTTTTTTTTTTTTTTTGCTGGGAACCACTGAAGTACCATTCTCCTTAAAGGAATGCTGTAGTTCACCAAAGACTGAAACTTTGCTTAAAAAATGTACTTACCCTCAGGGCATCCAAGATGTCGGTGAGTTTGTTTCTTCATTGGAACAGTTTTGGAGAAATGTAGCATTACATCACTTGCTCACCAATGGATCCTCTGTCGTGAATGGGTGCCGTCAGAATGAGAGTCCAAACAGCTGATAAAACATCACAATAGTCCACAAGAAATCCACATGACTTCAGTCCATCCTCTCTTGTCTTCTTACATCAAAATCAACAGATATATGTTTAGAACTAAATTAGCTTATTTCTCTCCTGATTCAGACAAGATTACATTTCATTGAATATAATGGAAAAACATACAAACATGCATTTTTTCGCTTCACAAGACAATAATTGATGGATTGAAGTGGTGTGGATTACTATGTTGTTTTTATCAGCTGTTTGGACTCTCATTCTGACGGCACCCATTCACTGCAGAGGATCCATTGGTGAGCAAGTGATGTAAGGCTACATTTTTCCAAATCTGTTCCAATGAAAAAACAGACTCAACTACATCTCGAGTTGGCATGAGGATGAATAAATTGCAGCAATTTTTTAAAATTTTTGGGTGAACTGCTCCTTTAAGAGTGCATGAGCAACTTTTTCATGCTCACATTTGGTCGCACAGGCACTCTCCAAATGTGCTTTGACTGGACTTCATGATGGGTTTATAGAACTCAAAAGAGAGGCAGATGGGCAGACGATTAGAGGATATCTCTTCCTCTCTCACACTCACTGAGATGTTATTTTCCTGCATCTTAAGAAGGAAGGTGTTTCCTGTTGAGGCTCTGCCTGTTGCTGATTAGGCATCATCATACATCTCCCATCAGAAAGAAAGGCTAAAGAGCAGGTGAGAGACAGACAGGGAGGGGAGTCTGCTGGACAAGGTCAAGCCCCACAACCATTCTCCTCCCTGACCACGATGCCTTTCCGTTCATAGTAACCACACAAAACACACACACACACACACACACACACACACACACACACACACACACACACACACACACACACACAAATGTTAGGATATGTGGTTTAAGGGGAGTCTATAGGTTGTTTTTCTACTGTAAAAACTGTATTTTCTTTGCCTTTTGCCTAACTTTACACTTCAACTTCAAAGAAAACTTTCTGCATTTTTAGATTTCCAAAAAAACCAAAAAAAAAAAAAAACACAAAAAGACAGTTTAGTTTAAGCTATTTGGTTTAAGAGGTCCCCCCCCCCCCCCCCCCCCCCCCCCCCCCACACACACACACTTACATCCTGGAACACTTTGAATGGATGTTGACTTTTAAAAAGACCTATATGAGTTCCAAACCTATATGACTTATTTTTATTAGAACATTAAAGAAGATATTTTGAGAAAATTCTTAGTGTTTTGTGTCGATTTGCAGATTTTTTTTTTTTTTTTTTTTTTTGGGAGAAATTATGGGTTTTTATTTTGGGGGGCGGTGAATTATTTCAATAAACTGGTTTTGAAAAAAAAATGTCATATTGTAAAAACTATTCAAATATGATATATTAGATTTGAAGAAGACCCAACTTCCAATCATTAGAGTAGTAGAAGATTGTCTGCTTAAGATCTGCTCACACTTCATTTTGATGGTCTCCAAAAGACATTGTTATGCATATAAAGATAATGCAAGTATGTCAACTTATTTTAACCAGCGCTAACCCTGACAATCCTCCATTGATTCTCTAATAAGAGTAACTTGACATGTAGTTGAAAAGTTAATATAATTAGTAAAATGTCTAAAGTGGACTACTGGAATGGAAACATTATGTGAAAAATGAAATTTCCACCATAGATTGTGCTGATATTTTCCAAAAGTCCACCCGGTCAGATGTGGCCAGACTTGAAGAAGCCAAGAAACCCAAACAACTCTTACTCACACAGCAAATCACAGTTTGTCACTTGTGCACATTCTAATAATGGGTCACAGTGACATAGCGTTAAGGGGACAGTGCTGAAAACAGGACAGAACCCCACCTCTAGGCATTGTGGGAACAATAGCAGGATGGGAGAACTAATTGAAGTAACAGCACGAGAGAGTTACAGCGTGTGTATGTGACAGAGAGAAAGAGAGAGAGAGAGGTCAGAATCAGTTTGTTTTGTCTAGAGGTGATTGGTGTATACAGTGATAAATTTTTTTACGTGATTGTTATGCATTTCTGTGTGTTTTGATGTTCATTTGTGTGTAGGCATTACAAGCGCTGCAAAAATGGTAAAAGTTGATCTTGAAATGTTGACTTTTTTGTTTATTTAATCTGTAAAATCATCATAAAATGAGTAAATGTTCAATTGCTGCCTTCTGTCTATTAAAGTTGTTAATTAAATAAATAAATTGCTTTGGGTGTACTTACTTTTTCACAACCTTGTCTGTGTTGGCCCGCTGTGCTGATTTTGCAGGTTATAAATGAAAGCAGATATGCACGAGAGTGTGGGAAAGTGTGTCACAGTTCATCCTAATTTAATAAATCATGATAAAATACTTTCACTTATTGCAATTGATCACTGTTGTACTGGCATTTCCTCTCTGTCCTCCCATGGAGCTGCAAACAAGCAGCTCAAGTTGGACGCTTGGTCTAAAGTTATTTTTCGAGAGGTCAACTGAATAGAGAATTATCTTCCCCAGTTGCAGATCTAGAGATTTTTTCCTGGGCTGGCAAAGGGGTGGCATGAGGTTTCAGGAGGGGGGCCATGGACATTGTTCATAATTTAAAATGCTATGGTTTTCATTGAATGTGTTTTGTTCCGAGACACTATGCACTGCAGACAGATGCACTGTGCAGCCTGCCCTGCTGCCACTGACTGGTGAAATTTTGCGGGATCACTACCGTGCTGGTGACGGGTGAAACCATTATGACTTTGAGGGGGAGGGGTTTCTAAATTGCCGATTTCTGTTTGAAAGGAGTTTGGTGCAGGTCTCCTTGGCCTTCAACGTGTAGGCTATCAACATAAAATATACTTACAAAATATTATCTGATTTATAAATGGGGTAGCAACAGGGGTGGCAAGACTGTATCCCAGGGTTGGCCACCCCAAAGATCCGCCTCTGATCTTCCTAAACGATAATACGACACAGTTTTTTCTTCACTGACCCCAAATGAGTGAGAACTGAATCCGCTATAGGTTGTGGGACAGATGTGCTATGACCTGTATTCTCCCCGAACTTTTTGACGCAAGTTAATGAAAGTTTTCAGTGAGAAGGAAAGCTGGAGGGCAGATTGGCCTCAACTTTGTCACAGTGTTCAGTTTGGTGTACGCCACAATGCCTGCAGCTTATGGGGTCATCACAACATCCCCAACACATACACACACACGCACACACACACACACACACACACACACTGATCTGAATTCTTTTCTGTTGTATTTGACCCCTCACCTCTATGGTAATTTGTAACAGGAGTTCAGAAAATGGGGCCCCAAAGACAAGCCCCAACACACCTGCTGACTCTCTGCTGTTCTTCTTCTGACTGACTTAACCTTTGGGTGTGTGTGTGTGTGTAAATTGAAAGACACAAGTGACTTGACTAAATGGTGATGATGATGATGGTGCTGATGATGTGTTAATGTTCTCTTAAGAAATAATGCAAAGGAAACCAGAAAACACTTGTTATCTTGAGCAGTATTGCTTCTCAAGGAAACTGGTCTTGTTTAGATATGTTCCAATGTATTTACTGGAAAACAAGATAAAATACTGATTAAGAAAATGAACATTTAGTGCATAGACAGACCTCTGCAGTTGCTGTATGACCACACACAGAGCCAGAGTCAAAAATGAACAGGCCTGTCAACACACAACGCCACGTGTGTCTGTTTCTACACACATGCACACATTATATGAGCTACCACTTCTTCCATGTCTGCCCCCATCTCATGCATAAGGGACCAATTTAGGTTTGGCACAAGTCCAAAAAGAACACAAAAAAAGAGTGAGAACGTGAGACAGAAAGAAGCAGAGTTGGAATGAACGGAAGAGAATGGAGATACTTAACTGATATTAAGTTGTTGAAGTTTTGTGTAATTTCCAAATGACATGCTCTTTTGCCTCAATGTTTCCTGTGTGGATTTATGTATAAATCAAAATTCAAACACATTTAGAGTGATTTACAGAAGCGACATAATTAAGTAGATCATATGTTTAGTACAAAGAATTAAAACTAAGTATTACAATTCAAATAAGGGAAGAGAAAGAACACAATCCATTCAGAATGTATATAATAAGGAAATTAAAAAGCATAAATTAAAGCCATCAACTGGAATAAAATAATCTGCAATGATGTAAAAGATGTAAAGATTGCATAATAAATCAAGTCTACCATTCAGAGACTCACTTTACTTGAATATTAATAGCTTCCAGTCAAACTCTTATTGAGCATTTGTAAACCAGATATATTGGGAATGGGAAGAACCCTTGGTGCTCCCTCTCCAGTGTCATTGATCTCTTTCCCGTGACCATAACTCAACCCTTGACTTCATTTAGAAGGAGAACCATTACACTCAAAGTACACACCCATACACTCCAATCCTCTTCTATTACACAGTTCGTACACCCTAATTATAGGAAATGCACACTCAAAAGCACACTAACTGTATACTAGTAAAATTCCATTTCAAATGACTCCTGGAAGTCTTTAAGTGCCCAGTTGAGCCCTGCAGGCATGTATGAGATTACGAAAACACTACAAAGGCTCTTATTTAATCCGGATTAATATTAACTTCTTTAACTTAAGGAAAGATCATTTTAAAACCACTTAGTATATAGTCACTGCATATACATGCACTAAAAACAACTCAGAATACGCTAGCAATCACATAGCAATGCAGTAAAACCCACTCAGAAGACTTTATCAACTGCATTGCAATGCACTAAAAACACCAACAACACTAAACACCACTCAAAACAACCTAGCAACAGAAAGACCATCTATAGCGCTAACAAACACCCAGAACACCCTAGCAATAGATAGCAACACTACCTATTGCCGGGGGAAGTCGTGGCCTAGTGGTTAGAGAGTATGACTCTTAACCCTAGGGTTGTGGGTTCAAGTCTCGGGCTGGCAATACCACGACTTAGGTACCCTTGAGGTGCCACAGCATAAATGGCAGCCCACTGCTCCGGGTGTGTGTTCATGGTTTGTGTGTGTGTGTGTGTGTGTGTGTGTGTGTGTGTGTGTGCGCACTTTGGATGGGTTAAATGCAGAGCACAAATCCTGAGTATGGGTCACCATACTTGGCTGAATGTCACTTTATTTCACTTCACTTGAAATCACCCACAACAACAAAAACACTCAGAACACCCTAACAACTGCATAATAACACCCTAGAAACCATCTACAACCCTGAACTGCATAGCAACACATTATAAAATTCACATAACACCCAGCTGCATAGTAACACCCAAGAGACCTCTCACAAAACTAAAAACTTCCCAGAACACCCAGCTGCTTATTAACACACTAAACAACCTGCAACACACAAAAAAACCACCCTGAACACCCTAGCAACTGCATAGCAACACTCTAGAAACCATCTAAAACACTAAAAACACCCTGAATACCCTAGCAACTGCATAGCAACACACTGAAAATCACCCACAACACTGAGATTCACTGAAAACACTATAGAAACTACCCACTACAACAACAAAAAAACACACCCAAAAGGTGGCCTTTGCAACAGCATAGCAACATGTTACAAAAAAAACAAAGGATCCTAGCACCTGCATAAAAACAGTCAAAAATAAAATAATATTAAAAAAATGCAACACATTACAGTTTTTCTTGATTTCTTAAACACTATAAGCAGGCTTTTGAGCTAACATTTCAAGACCATAATGCCAGTTTTCAAAAAGCACACCCATTTTGCTGAACTATAAACACTATTCCTGTTTTAACACACGAGTCAGATTTGGTGAACTCTTCCTGCAAAACTCTACACACAAATCCCTACATTTCTCAGTGCTTACACCATGTGGTCATTTAGAAAGCACTAGCATTCAATATTGTTCACTGAAGTCAGCATAGTTTCAGCTCAGTTAGCACACAGATACCCAAGTGGAAACACTAAGAGTCAAAATTGATCACACAATTTTGTAACAGCCGAACACTGCCCGAACACTGCAAAAATGTCTCAAAATCAAAGTATTATTCCAAAACACTAACCCATTTTCTCCTTCAACAGGAACATTTAGTCAATCATAGCACAATACTGTACAGTATATTGCATTGGTCATATATTGTGTTTTACACTAAAGTTGCTTTTTCTTTTGGGGTTTAGTAAATGCATGTGTTTTGTTGATTTGGCTGCAGAAATTCAGTGCAGAAATTGAATGACCCATCTCAGAGTAGCTTTATAGAATGAACAGTTTGTGGGGGAACAAAGACAGAGACAGAATTGCTGCAGTAAATTCTAACTGACCCTCTGATGCCACATGGACTACTTTGATGATGTTTTTCTTACCTTTCTGGACATGGACAGTATACCGTGCACACACTTTCAATGGAGGGACAGAAAGCTCTCGGACTAAATCTAAAATATCTTACAGTAAACTGTGTTCCGAAGATAAACGGAGGTCTCACGGGTGGGGTTTGGAACAATAAGAGTCATTAATGATATAATTTTCATTTTTGGTTGAACTAACCCTTTAAGCAATCGAGAAAAACTGTAAAAACCAGTCAGAAGACCTTAAAAAATGCTTCTTTTTTTACATGAATAAGTACATAAACACACTAACATAGAAAATGTGCAATGACTAAACTCCACCCCATGTTTAACATTCATAATATTATATGTTTAATTTATGTCTCTTATCAGATATTTTCCCTTTTCTTTTTTTTTTTTCTTTACCTCCATTTCCTCCTAATCTGTGTGCTTTATCTCTGTGGGCCTCTCTGATGACATCACAGAACTGGCTTTCTGCCATAGCAACATCTGTGCAAACCTGAAACGCACGAAACCTGACATCTAACTTATAGCCACAAACTTGTTTTCACACACAGTTGTGTAAATTATCTTGCCCTGCTCACAGTTTAGGCTGCAAGCTGAAGTGTGTGATGGCATATTTCCTCTGTGGAAAAGAGCCGTATGAGGGAAACCTCCAACCGGCAGAGATGAAACCCTCCAGTATCACATAACACACAACTGTGTGAAGTGTGTATTTGTGTGAATACATGCAGTACAATTCATTTTGTTAACCTCCAATGGCACTCTACTGATTGACATCAAAGACAATTTCTCTGCTGATTGCAATTTGGGCATTGTGTGGTATGTGTCTCAATATGCTCATGTGTGTTTACAATCTGTGTGTGTGATGAAATCTTTTGTGCAATTGACCTCAAAGCAGTCAAATATGCACACGGTGGACCCACTGCTCAATCAAGGTTTCCAGTGGCATATGCCTATAATTAGTGGGAAAAAAAAGAGTATCAGGATTTATAGATGATCTGATTATAACGGAAGGAAAGAGTGTACAGGAGGCAGAGTGCACCTGTGGACACATCTTGAATCGCCATGGAATTATGAAGCTAAATGACTGACCGGATCAGCACATCTGCCAAGAAATATTATTATGAGCACATGGGAAGGATGCTAGCAGGAAACACCTTCACCTTTTCACCATTAAATCTTGCATTACCGCTAAAGAGCTCATATGCACACAGGCATTTGTTTTATTATAGTGGCAATTTCCCATTGACTTTGGTCAGCTATTGTTTTATAATACTATTGTTTATAATATTTTACAATAAGATCTCATTTGTTAATTTATTATTAATGTATAAAATATTTTTGCACACACGCACATACACATGTATTATATATAAAGAGAGAGAGAGAGAGAGAGAGAGAGAGAGAGAGAGAGAGAGAGAGAGAGAGAGAGCAAAAAAAGAAAAAAAGAAAAAACACCCGGGACCTCTGAACAATGTATCATCAATCTCTTGTTAATTTAGATGCTAGTATTCTCTACTGTAAACCAACCCATATCAAATGCACAACACACCTTCCCCAAAACACACAATCGCAGGATGTTTCATTGATTCGTGGGGCATTTTTTAAACAAAAACATCTTTAAGAAGAGGAGCCAGTTTGGATGAGACACTTTGGCTGCTTGTCAATTACAGCAGTCAGATTTAGTGCATCTGCATTTAGTGCACAGCGTATTTCCTATTCTCACGGGCCACTGTGTATTTATTAATACATATGCAGACACACTCAAGAGCTTCTCCGTACGTGTCACAGCCCACTCAGTATCCGCTCTGCCTTCCCAACAATGCCACTGTGGTGACCTTTGACCCTGGTGGGTCTGAGCATACTTCCTCTGTTGTGTGTGTGTTTACTTTGATGTGACCGGAGGACATCTCTCTGCCAGCTTGTTTTTACACGAGACTAGCAGGAGCTTCCTACTCTTCAAACACACACACACACACACACACACAAACCAACAACACAGGATAAAGAGGTACAATTTGTGCCACACTGGTAAAAGCTCAAAAAAGGAAAAGAGACAGTTGTTTTGTATCCTGTAGGATACAGCTTTTTTTTGTGTGTATACAGCTTCTGTACTTTCACTGCTCCCTGACAAACATCCCATCACATTTGATGGATATTCACTCTGAATAAGAAAAACTTTTTTCTATTTTTTTTTAAATATATTATATATATAATATATATACAAAAGGAAATTGGCGAATGGAAAAAGAATAAATGTAATCCTGGGGAAATCCCTTTTACATTACAGTTTTTACCGATTGCTTACACACGTTTTCAAAACTAACTCTCCTTTTTTCAAAACTCTACACACAATTCTCAAAACTGCACACACAAAATGCAAAATGCCTCACATCTCCTTCAAAATGCAACACTGCATTCAAAATACCGTAAACACATGTCAGAATGAAGCATTTGTGTCAAAAGGCAAACACTCTTTCATAATAAAACATTTTTGGATATACCATGTAAACACTGCTGTTGTAAATCTAAAGCTCTTTGGTCTTTTATAGGCTTAGATCTACATTTCTATACAATGTTCTACAGTGAAAGTAATCTTTCACTGAGAGGGGTTACAAGTACACCGGTGCTAACATCCATTGTTCAAAACAGGTAATCGACCTTTGACCTATTTATAGGCCTATCTATACTACTGTAAATCTAAATCAGTGATTGGTTAGTGATCAGTTAAGCAATTAGTGTTGCACATGTGAGCAATTAGTGTTGCACATGAGTGTGTCTGTGTGACCTGGTGAATAAGTGTAGCATTTTGATTGGTTGTCTTTGGAAAAGGAAAGCAAGTCACTTACTGATAGATCGTTGTGTTTTAGGTAGAGAATTGTGTGTAGTGTTTTGAAAAAAGTGTTTTATACAATTGAAAACTGAGTCGAAGGCTGAGAAATAGCTTATGGTTTTGAAGATCTGGTATGTACTATAGTTTTGCACTTTGAGTGAGAGGTTTCAAAAATCATGTTACATGAAAAGATTTTGTGTGTAAGCAGTTGGTAAAAACTGTAAGTAATAGCCTACTATTCTTAAAGAGAATGATGAACCATAATGAAATTGATAAGTGTAAAAATATTAAACGATATTACAGTTTTTTTTCAATTGCTTACACACTAAAATTAGAACTTTCCCACAATTAGCAAAACCTTACACTCAAGGAGCAAAACACCAGCCTAGATTTGCACAACTGTAAGCACATTGTCAGCTTCACACTTTTTGCAAAACATTACACACAGTGATTTGCAAAACACTAAACACACTTGTATGCATTTGACACAGAAATTTAATTGTAGACACACCAATCAGGTTAAAGCACTATAAAAAGGCAACAGGTAAGTTCACCTGTCTTCATTGAATCAGTTAAACACTCCTGTGCTCAACCTAAAACACTTTTAGCATTTACACAGAAAGTGTAAAAATAAATTCACCAACACCACATGACACCAATTGTGCAGACTGATGGAAATATTAATTTTCTTTCATGCACTCAAGTCAGTCAATACTGAACATTTCAACAAAACATTCATAAAACATTTTCCAGTTCTCATATATGACAGTATTACTGAACGTACCATTGTACTCTAAGCTTACAGTAATACTGTAACATAAATTACATATCCAGTTCAATACCAAAAAAAAAAAAAAAAAAAAAAAAACTAAAATCTAAACATCTCTCCACCTAACTGGATCTGGCCACAGGGCCTCGTCAACATCACAGGCTATATTTTCATTTGCAAGGCAACGTGGGAAGAATCTTTTCGAGTGACGAATCCACCCTTGTATGGATGCTGGTTCAATTTGATCACATGCTTCCTCCATAGCTTGAATGAGGGGCATCTGGACATAGGGCCAGAGATCATAAACCTTCCACCGCCATGTTGAGAAGAACTCCTCGATGGGGTTCAGGAAGGGGGAGTACGGCGGTAAGTATTGAACTGTAAATTGTGGGTATTGTTGAAACCAGTTTTGGACCAGAGCAGAACGATGGAAAGCTACATTGTCCCAGACAACAATGTATTGCATCTGGTCCCTTTGGTTTGTTGCTGTGATGATATTGTGTAATCTGTCTAAAAATTTAATAATGAGTTCAGTGTTGTAAGGACCCAAGTTGGCATGGCGGTGGAGGACCCCATTCTGTGTAATGGCAACACAAAGGGTAATGTTACCCCCATTTTGCCCTGGTACATTGACAATAGCCCTGTGGCCGATGATGTTTCTTCATCGTTTCCGTTTTCAAAAATGTGCTTAAGCAATTGAAAAAAAAAAAACTGTAAGAATTTAAAATGGGGGGAAATATCATTAAAACATAATGAAATGAAGGTTTTTTCTCAAATACTCGTTAGAAACAATTATTGGCACCCCTAGAAATTCTTATGAGTAAAATATCTCTGAAGTATATTCCCATTCATATTTACAATTTTGAGGACTCCAACGTGATTATAAACATGAAATTATCCAGCCATTGCTTCCTGTTTCACAGAAATATAAAGAGGAGGGGAAACGAAGTCCAAATTCCCTTAATCATCCATCAAAATCAGAAAAACCAAAGAATATATTTGAAGATCAGGGGCGATTCTAAGATTTTCATTTTAGGGGGGCTCAGCCCCCAATAAGGGTATGATTAAAAAATTCTATTTGACTATTAGGGTAGGGTTGTATACTACTAACCTTATTGCAATCCACTATTCCATTGTATTCCCTGTATTTCATATATGGGAGTAGGAGTACTGACTGAGCCATATACAACACTGTAAAAAAAAACTAATACAGTTTTTTAGATGTGACCAGTCACTGGAAAATTTTGAATTAGGAATGTAGATTTTTACAATAAAGACTTCCTGATTCAGTATTAGGACATTCATGTTTATCCTTTGATGATACCACAGCTTTTTCTTATGAAACGTACGTGGAAATTGGCAGAAAATTAAAACAACATAAGGGTTCAATGACTGCAATGAATCTTGGGAATACAGTGGTATTGTGTGTGTGTGTGTGAGGCTGTCTGTTCTATTCTCACCTGACTGTTGCTCATTTGCAGACCTACTCCCGCACGACAAAAAATGTTGTATATCCATCTACAATGAAAAATAAATTATTATATTTTATTATTATTATTATTATTATTAATTTTTAGCTTTTTAGCCTTTATAATCAACAATACGGTTGGTTATACATCAAGTCAGCCCCTGGAAATTTATTTCATTTCAAATCATTTAACTAACCAGCTAATATTCATTAAGAATATAGACAAAACATGTATTAATGTAATTGTCTATTGGCAATATGTTTAATCTGTTCTATATTTATTTCTATTTATTAAAAATAACACCATTATCAATTTGCCACTTCTATAAATCAATTACTTAAAAAAAAAAAAAAAAACACAGATCCCTTTACTCTTACTCTAATATATGTATCATGATACACTAATGATTCATTATTACTTAATACAAAATCATATTTAATAATACAAAACAAAATAACTCCACATGATGTTTCTCTCTCTGTGACATTTAGTGCTTTCAGACAATGATGTGTGTCTTTAATCATTTCTGTGAATGGCTGCATAATGTAATGCCGAAATACACAATAATATGTTTTGAATTTTGAAAAGTAAATTAAAATAAATCATGATCGTTTTCTAAAGTATGTTTTCATGGGTGTTAATCGCTTCATTTTTGTTGGAAGAAAAAACAACTGTCACACCGTGATAAAGGCTGAAGGTGAACGCAGCGAAGACGTATTGGTATTGGATGCGAGAACACACACACACACACACCTAACCTGATTTTACCAAGTGAGACATGTTCCTGGGACAACATCGTAGTTGACCCTGGAACAACATTGTGATTAACCAATCAGATTTGAAGAACCAGTTTATAGATTTTGTGAAGTTTATGCTTAAAATCAGTGTTTGGTGCTTGTACATCAGTGTCATTCATCTATCATTTCCTCTGATTTTAGGGATTACTCATGGTTAAGGTTAGGTTTAGGTGTAGGGATATGGTTAAGAATATATTTTTGGAGTAAAATGTTGTTCCAGGGTCAACAAAATATGTTGACCTAGGAACACATCGGACTTGGCAAAATCAGGACGTGCCACACGCACGCACACGCACACACACACACACACACACCTTGTACTACTCTCTGATGTTCGCTCTGCTCGGCGCCCCTGTGGATTGAAAAACGCGCTGAATCCGTGCAGACTCAGATCAGGGGAGGAGCCGGAACTTGATGCAGCTTACCACCGTTTCAAATTAGTTTTTAAAGTGGACTGAAGCGATCACTAATTAATTAATCAAATAATTTTTTAGGGGGGCTGGGCATAAGTTTAGGGGGGCTGAAGCCCCCCTAAAAAGGGCCTAGCGACGCCCCTGTTGAAGATAATTAAGCTTCACAAATTAGTGAAGTGGCTTTAAGAAAAGAGCTAGAGGAGTGAAAATCCCCATTTCCAACATCAGGGTAATAATTAAGAATTTCCAATCAACAGAAAATATTACGGATCTGCCTGGAGGACGTGTGTCTATATCGTCCTAATGCACGGTGAGAAGGAGAGTTTGAGAGATTTTCCAAAGGTCACAGCTGGAGAATTGCAGAGTCTCGGGTCAGAAAACCTTTAAAAAATTGTCAAACAGAACCTCCATCACCACATGTTGTTTGGGAGGGTTTCAAGAAAAATTCTCCTAGCTCATCCAAAAACAAACTAAAGCACATTCAGTTATCACACATGGCTGGAACTTTAAATGGGACTGGCTTCTATGGTCAGATGAAACTAAAAATGAGCTTTTTAGCAGTAAACACTCAAGATGGGTTTGGTGAAAACAGGGATAAAAAGTACCCCATGTGTACAATGAAATTTACTGCTGTATTTTTGATGCCTTTGGTCTATATTTCTGCTGGAGGTCCTGGACATCTTGTTTAGACACATGGCATCATGGATTCTATCAAATACCAACAGAAAAAAAATCAGTAAGTGACTGACTCTATTAGAAATCTTATAAAGGGCCATGTTTGTATCTTCCAACTGTACAATAATCCAAACACAAACCTCAAAAACAACACCGAAATGGGTCACTGAGCACAAAACCAAGCTTCTGTTATGGCCATTCCAGTCCTCTGACCTGAACCCTGTAGAAAATGAGAGGAGTGAACTGAAGAAGCACCAACATGGAGCTGGGAATCTAAAGGGTCTGGAGTGATTCTGGATGAAGGAATGGTCTCTGATCTCTTGTGAGGTGTTCTCTAACCTCATCAGGCATTATAGGAGAAAATTTAGACCTGTTAAACTGGCAACGATTTGCCAGTTTAACAGGTCTAAATTTTCAAAAAGTATTGAATAAAAGGGGGCCTTTAATTGTGGCCAATATGTATCAGAGAAAAACCTTTATTTCATAATGATATTTCCCCCCATTTTAAATTCCTATTATCCAATGAAACGATACGTTTTTTTGTGATTTTCTTTTTTTATATATAAAAGATCAAAAGGATTAACAATGCAGATGAATTTTCACAAGCTTCTTTGATATATATATATATATATATATATATATATATATATATATATATATATATATATATATATATATACACACACACAGTATGTATAACGTGTGTGTGTGTGCATGCTTGTGTGTACTCTATAAGGTGATGAGTAACACACACACATGATAGATATCACAAGACACCTGATGTGTGCTCACACTCCCTGCCTCCTCATCCTCTTACTGGATGTGAAGCTCTGCAGCTAAAAGATAATCAATTCATTTCCAGGCAATATTTTGACTCATAACTTTAAATAAGTAGCCTAAGGCATAATCTCTGGTGTGAAGATGTCAGTGCAGGTTTTTGGAAGCCGTTGGCGCTGATGAATTGCTTTATTCAGGAGTCTCCTCCTGTTTATCAGTTCTCTTATCTGGCACAGACAGACATGATGTCAGTCCAGGAGCTGCCATGCTGTGACAACTCAAGCACTCAGTGTCAAGCTGAAGATTGAGACGGTCATGCTTTTAGAAAGAGATTTGCGCTCTGCTCTTCATGATGGGGATTCATATTCAGTTGAAAGTAAGTCAGATGCGTTATACTAATGAAAGGACAGACTGTCTCTCTCAGGAGTTAACATTCTCTCTTGTAGACTGTGAATGTTCCACTAAAAACATTTTTGTGAAACCAAGAGAGTTTAAAAACACCAAATATTCTCAAAAAATCTGAAATCAAAGCAAGGTTTTCATCTTATGAATATATATTGTAAACTGCCTGTTTGATATACTGAGACAGTTTTAACAACTAAAAACTTCAAAGAATCAGAAAATAAAGGTAGGTTTTCAGTTTGTGGCTTTTATAAAAAATGCCCATCAGATCAATATAAACCAAGTCAACAATAATTCATAAAAATGTTCATGAAATAAAGATTTATCAACATTTTTATTATACTTGTATTGTTTTTTTTTTTTTTTTTTACAGTTCTGTGACAAAATGATCTGGTGTTCAGTTTATTGCTAGTGCATCAGTTATTCATGTCTGCTGCATAGAATTATTGGTAATATTTTACAATAAGGTTTAATTTTTTTATCATTGGTTTAACTACATTAGTTAACATCAATGAGCAATACTCCCACAGCATTTATTAATTCTAGTAATTGTATTTTTTTATTGTTAATGCTCAGTGAATTAATATTAATAATGATCGATAAATTATATTAACTAAGTTTATGATTGTTGCAAATATATATTATATTATAATATATATATATATATATATATATATATATATATATATATATATATTTATATTTATATATATACAAACAAATGAGACCTCATTTTTATAGCTTTTATATTGTTAATAATAATAATTATTATTATTTAACATAAACTTGCATGAATTAACATGGGCAGATTTTGTTTTTAAAAACATTTAGCATATTGTATAATTTATATCATTTAAAAATAACTTAATATCTTAATAAATGCTATTCAAAGTTCATTCTTAGTCCATGACACCAAATAAACTTCATAAACTAAACCACACTGTCAAATGTTTCCACTGTTGTTGTTGTAACTATTATTATACGATCATTTTAATTTATATTAACTTTCATAAAACTGATTGAATCATTCAGGCATTCATATGTAAACTATTACAGAGCAAGATTGAAAATACAATCAAGAGATTCCTGCCGACTCTCCAGCATCTGACTGTGCTTATCCTGCTCTCTGCAGGAGTTTGATTAGTTGGATCAGGTGTGTTTGTGTGGGGATAAAGCCAAAACCTGCAGCCCCCAATCCCCCCCTGCAGAGTACAGACCACCCCTTCTTTGAGAGATAAAGATAATAACTTTATATTCTGACCATATCTCGGCTATTACATCATTCTTGTGATCTTAGACAATAAGCCCACCCATGAGAAGAAAGAATGCAAGAACAGTTTCTTTTCTGTATCATATTAAAGATTGGTTTTTGATCACTGCATTGACAATTGCTTCAGTCAGCAACTCCAAAATGAAAGTTTTACTGGCCAAGAATCCTGTTCTGTCCAGCAGAAGTCCTGAAGACACCTGACAGAATTTATCAGGAGAGCTGAGTGTTTTATGTGAGATGAGTGAATGAGAACTGCTTCTTCAGATTTTTATAGACACAGTGTGAGAGCTAAACTTCACTTCCATGGTACTTTATAGAGATTTCCAAACGGTTATTTTACAGCTAGTCTTCCTGAAGCTTCATCTAATGCTGAAAACTGATCATGTTTAAATGTGTAATGTTGAGAGTGATGTTTCTGAGACAGATTCTCTTCAGTGTATTCGTCATGGCTAGTCATGCTGATATATGAAATCCTGTCGTGACGTGTGGAATTTACATGCAAGGATTCCCACAGAAATCTTTTTTCTGATATTTTTCCTCAGTTCTTTCAGTGCTGTACAGCTGCTCTGCTCTCTGTCTGGGGGCCAAATCGGTCCAGAATGAAGAATGGAGCTGTTAGACGCCTGTGCAAATGAGGAGCAGTTGATAAAGTCAGACCCAGAGACACATTTGGTGTCATCCTGAGGCATGTCTGTGTTTTATCCACAGGTAGGAGTAATGATGCTGAAAATATAATTCTGCATCACAGAAATAAAAGACTAATATGGGAGTACGCACTGAACACATCATCAGCATTAAAGCAGCAGTTTGTGTAAAGCTTAGTTTGTCCTCAGGCAGTTGTCACTGGTAATTTGTGACCAGAGACATGGGTTTAGACCTCAGACAGAGGAAAAGAGGAAAAGTAAGGCGCTCTCTAATTTGCTACTTAGCACAGGCCATCGCAGATGACCCAGAGCATTAAGGTTTCAGTTTACATCAGCCTCTTTGATGGCTTTCTTTACGGTAATTGAAGCTCAGCGGTGACAGAAAACAGACACGTTCTGTGACCCAGTGGGAAACGGCGCCTTCGTCCTGCGCTTGAAACACAAGAACAACATCTTATTAGAAGTGCTTTTATTTGTACAAAATCTACATATAGGCGACAGTCAGTTGTCGAGGATTGATTATATATTAGACATATAAATCAAAGCTTTTGCCAAGCTGATTTGTAGCATTAGTACAAAAAAAAAAAAAAAAAAAAAACAATGCTCTCATAATCTCAAATTTTAAGATACATCTGAAAACATATTTCAGATATTATTAAAATGTAACGCAAATAAAAATGACTTCCCAAAAACAGCACGTTTGGCTGTGTAACACACCTCTCTTCACAGATGATGACTGTGTAAGTAACTAGAAGTTCCCAATGTAACAGGTTAACATCTCTGACATGTGATCAAACTAAATGAATCATTTGTAGGGAACGTGCGCCTCCTGGCGGCTTGAGATGAAACAGGTTTACAGTCTTCAGTTTCTCTTATTAGTAACTTAATAAATACATCAGACGTGTTAAAGGGACACTCCAACATCACATCTACAATGTCTGTGATTCCAATGTTAACGCATAAGAAATATGTTTTTTTTATATATATGTAGTTTATAAAAATCTGTAGAAAGTATTCAGATATATATTTTTTAAACAAACTGTACAGCTTGTCACGGTTTACACCAAAATGAATCTCAAAGGAACTATTACGCATCCCTTAAAGGTACAGAGTTGTTATTTCAAAGGTACTGCCCCATTGTCAAGCATTTATACACCGAAAGATAACATTTGTGCACTTTTTTTTCCTGAAAAGTATTTTAAGGATACTTCCACTTACATTGCTTCTAAGAAAGATTGAAAAACCTTTTTTCCATTTCACTCACATTTGAATGTAATTACTCGTAACAGACATGATGTTAAACACAAAATGCTCATTTGTGTTATGATGACAGTTTAAATAGTTTTGTGAAAAGAGAAAAACAACAACAACGACAACAAAAAAAAAAAAACACTTATAATAGTTAAGATTGGAGAGTCGTACATTATTAACTCTTGCAATGTGACCTAATATTGGTAAGCAGCGAAAAACACAATAACTTGCCAAACAGTCTGTTCTGCTTATGATTGAGGAATAATGGAAGAAGTAATAGTCATTTTATTTTGAACATTGTAACAAAGTCTGTGAAGTCAATTATGGATCAGCACAGAGAAAAAAGGAAGTTTGTGTGCATAGACGCCAAAGTGTTAAGTCATTTGATCCTTGTCATTAAGCTTTATATATTCTTGAATTCTTCACACTAACAGGCACAAGATACTGATAGAGAGGATTCTTGTCGCTTCACCCAAAGAAAATCAAAATACATTCATAGTTTTTCCTCCCATCTTGTTCTCATGCATAATGCTGGTTCCCAATACTGTTTTCCTCCCTGAACGCGGAGCTGGACAGCTACAGGTACGTGTCCTCTGAACCCACGCTCTCACTCGAGTTACGTAAACCAGGAGCGCTGGGAGCAGCGCCCGAGCTGCCGTTCACAGGCGTGTCGTCTGGAGGAGGCGGAGTGGAGTCTGTAGTGGGTGGAGGATCTGTCGGGTGGGCCGAGTTGTTGGTGTTGCTCGAGTCTTTAGGCAGAGAGAGTGGCTGGACAGTGACTGCAGGGTTGGAGGGCAGATTTCGGGTGGGTTTTGGGAAAGGCTGGGGAGGTGGTGGGGTGCGAGAGAGATTTGGAGACGGTTGAGGATGTTGTGGATCCGAGGAGGGGGTGTTTTCGGGTGTAGTGAGGTGGGATTGCTGTAGTGATGGAGGAGGATGGTTGGACTGATTGCTTGAGGCCGTCTCTTGGGCTTGAATATTAAGGGGGACTGCTGGCATGGCATACGGGTTTGGGATGTCCACTGTCGGAATGGGGGCTTTTCGGATAGTGCTACTTTTCTTGACGCGATTGAATTCGGATTTAGTGTCTGAGGGCAGCAGGGGGTACTGGACGATGATTGTGGGTTTCTGACGGAGGTCTTGGCGGGTGTGTGGCTCGGCAGACATGATGGCATGAGCGCCGTGCATTCTGGGAGGGGACTTGTAGCTGAGCTCGCCGTGAATTTTCCGCCAGCGCTTGAGCTGCACGCGGTGCTCCCGCTCCACGTCCCGAGAAGTTATGGGCAGCTCTAATACCTGCATGTGCAGAAGATGAGCTTCATCATCATCGTCATTATCCTTGTTGTTTTGACCACTACAACTCAACAACAACGTCATGCTCTTAAACACTTAAAAACAAGGCATCAATAAGTAAAAGTTCCTACATGATAAAAAAAAAAAACTGTTTATTATGAGTTATCGATTTAATATCCAGTAATGAAAATAAATGGCGCCACCTACTGGGGTTTTTTAAAAAATAGCACCCAGCAGATTTCACAGTTAAAGTAATTTAAGGCAGTGTTCATGTAAAAAACATTATGAAATTCAGATGTAGGCTTTTAAATTATTATGATCAAAAACAAACCCCGTTGAGTAAAATTCTTCGCATTATATGAGTGCATGAATATTTGATTATTTAGCAGTGCTGGTTAGGTTAATAAACCTAAACCTTTAGTTCAACATGGTTTATTATATTTATGCAAAGTTGTTTGTAAATAAATTAATACTTTTATTCTGCAAGAATGCCTAAAACTGATCAAAAGTGACAGTAAATACATTTATGTTTCACAGGATTTCTGTTTGAAAAATGCTGTTCTCTTGAACTTTCTATTAATCAACAAATCTGGAAAAAATGGAGCACAGTTTCCAGTTTTCACAAAACAATTAAGCAGCACAACTGTTTTTAACACTGAAAATGTTTCTTGAGCAGTATTAGAAGGATAGTGTGACACTGAAGACTGGAGTGAAATAAAGTACATTTAAAATATATTTAAAGTTATTTTAAAATCGCCATTTTTTAATGATTCAATTAATATAGCCTTGGTTAGCATAAGCTTAGTTATTTATTATTATTATTATTTTATTAATTTTTTTTAAATGGCTCATGAACATTTGAACAATGATGTGTGATTATTTTAATGTATTTTATTGTAATTATTATTTAGTTACTAATGTGCAAAACAAGCATTAACAAAACAATGAATAGATACTGGTTCTGCATATCCTGCTTCAGGTATTAGTCACAAATATGAAAAAAACTATTGTTATCTACATCCTTTGCTAAAGAAGAAAAAATCTGATCAGATCAGATCTACTCAAACCTCAAATGCAACAGATTGAGAGCATGTGATACCTGATGTACGAGAAAGCCCTCCTGCATGTATTGTGGCTCCAGAGCCCTGAGAAGCTCCATCGTCTCGTACTGACCAGGACAAGCCTTCAGTTTCTCACGAGATCCCAGCATGCTTTTCAGCAACACCAGGCCGACACGGAATATTATCTTCACTCCTATTGTAACAGCAAAGAACATGCAGTCAGAAAGAAGAAGACAAAGCTGCATGTGTGGTAATGCGTGTAAGAGAATCTCACCGTCACACAGGAACATGTCCCACACTCTCAGCACAGACGACCAGGGTAGAGTTCTGGAAAATGCACACATGAACCACTCCGTCATGTAGAGGATGGGCTCGATCTTGTGTTTCTCAAGATGGCGGTATGCTGGAGGGCTCACGCGCTTTAATAACGCATTTAAGATCTCTCCATCCAACTGTATGGCCTCCTAAAACACAAACGAAACAGGCATCAGGACGGTGGAGGGTTTTTCTTTGTCTTGGAGAAAACAGTGCCTTTCTTTTCTGATTATACAAGTCACAGGTTACAGCAGCAACTCCACATTCACATTAGAAAGGCATGAAGGATCATAGATTAGATCTAAATTAATTTTGCCCACAGCTCTTTAACTTACTAACCTACCTTTGTGAAACTTAAATCCCATTCGAACAAAAACAAAAGAAGCTTTGTTTTTAATTTAACTGGCACCCAAAGCATGTTTTTTTCATCTCAGGAAACATGACTCAATGCTTGCAGATTGAAAACGGGAACCTCAGATATGAATGCTATGAATAGAAAGCAAACTATGAACCTGAGAACGTGCGTGAGGAACCCAGATAAGGTTTCAATTACCTAAAACGCTGAAGTTCATAATAGTTGGTCTCATCATTCAAGCGTTTTATTACATGGTTGTAAAATGTAGGTCCTTTATATTGTCACCAGCCAAGAGATAATGAACTTTTAGATCTCACAAGCACTTCCTGTTTCCCCTTTTTGGATTCGATTATTTCTCATATAAAGCGTAACATTCAGAGGTCTCACCAGGCCTGCGCTGTAATATCCAGGGAGGTACTTCTCACAAATCTGAACCAGCACCCAAAATGCGTCCTGAATACCAATGAAACAAACAAGAATTCATCATTTGAATCATTACTTAATCAGCTCTAGAATGAGCATTGCAAACAAGTTTCTAATGCTTTTGACCTCAGCAGGCATGTGCATCAGAAGCACTGCTGCTATAGGAGCCTGAGCCTGGCAGTAACCCTCATCCGGCCTGTACACGGTGTAAGCCTTCAACACCCGGAACAGGTCCTTCTGCCTGTTAGAACAGACAGACAAAATGAAATATCATTTAAAAGACAAACAGTAATAAAATACATCAAAAAAATTGGTCACATTTTATTTTAAGGTCCAATTCTCGCTATTAACTACTACTTTTGCCTCAATAAACTATTAATTTGCTGCATATTAATAGTTAGTGAACTAGTTGGGGATGTAGAATATGGTCATGCAGAATATGTGCTTTATAACTACTAATACACAGCCAATATGTATATAATAGGCATGCTAATAGGCAACTACCGTATTTTCCGGACTATAAGTCGCACTTTTTTTCATAGTTTGGCTGGTCCTGTGACTTCTAGTCAGGTGCGAGTTATTTATCAAAATTAATTTGACATGAACCGAGAGAAATTAACCAAGAGAAATGAACCAATAGAAAACATTACCGTATACAGCCACGAGAGGGCGCTCTATGCTGCTCAGTGCTCTTGTAGTCTACCATTAAGCATCATAGAGCGCCCTCTCGCGGCTGGAGACGGTAATGTTTTCTATTGGTGCTTGGTTCTAAATAAATGCGACATAGTCCAGTGCGACTTAAATGTTTTTGTCCTCATCATGACGTATTTTTGGACTGATGCGACTTATACTCATGTGCGACTTATAGTCCGAAAAATACGGTACTTAATAGTGAGAATTTGTCCCTGTAAGGAAGTGTTACCAAAATATACATGCTAATGTATATATATGAAATGATGTTGACTAACCCGTGACCTTCTCGGGACACAAACATCTCATGGAAAGGGAACTGTCTGTGTAGATCTCTCTCTATCACATCAACCCACTTCGGGTCTCCATCCATGTTATCCAACTCCTATTCAACAAGGACAGTTCATTCATAGTCACAAACCAATAAACATCCTATATTTGTGTGTTTTCAGAGCTGAATTTAACGCTGCACTGGCTTAACACGTTTAAACTTAAAATGTTTAAACTTATTTAAAAAAATATATATATATATTTAGTGGGGCTGTGACTAAGTTTGAGGAGCTTTAGAGTAAGAGATGCACAGCAAGCTTTAGTGTGAGCTCTTCAAATCAGATATAATCATGTGCACATCTGACTCACCTCAAACTTCCCGCTGTTTTGTTCTCTTTTCACTTTTCCACCTGACAGATAGAGCCAAGCTCTGCCTCGCAACGATGGCGGGATTCCTTTCTGACATCGCAGTCGCACCTGCGGGTGACAGAGGTCTGAGCGTCACACACCGATGTGGAAATATTCAGATAAGCAGGGACCAGAATGCGTTCACGGTGATTACACAAAGCTGAGACTGTGCAGGTAACCCAGACGTCATTTTCAAATGGTTATTTGACACAAACATGTCAGTTTCCCTTTACACAAAAGCCAGTTTATGATTTAACATTTCAACTATGCTGGCTCTGATTCTACGTGATGATTTAGGTTCCCTAAAGACTCTTATCACACAACACTGGCTGCACTGGTTTTGTTCTTACAGTACATGTGACCAATGCAGGCAAGAACCAACAGAAAGATGGATTTTCTGCTTATTTCCTTTACATTACTTATAGGCTGCACAGTATAAAAAAACATCATCGATCCATCATAAAAAGTGCTCCACACGGATTATTTTAATTATTTGAATGATGGCAGTCTTACATGCATTACACGAGATGTAGGCAGACGTGAAAATAACAGCATGCGCGCGCTCATGTCATGCTGCTGTGCACGTGGTCACGTAAACTTAATGTTTGCATGCGTTTTTAAGCATTGCAGTTTAAAACAACTGGTTTTAGGTGAAACGGGTGAAAATGAGCATGCAGTTAAATATCTAATGTGTCAATAGGGCTGTCACTTTTGAGAAAAATCTAATTCGAACGGATATCGAATATCATGCAGTGTATTAGAAGAAATTGATTTGGATTAAGTGCGGCTCTCTTTATATTTACAACATTCCCCGCGGTGGAGAAAAACACATGTTCGGAGCGCACAGACGTGCCTGGCTACTAGCTTTTATTTGCGTGATTTGGTCATGGGCCTACGCTACAATATGTCTAGAGTGCCCTCTACTGGATAAGATGGCAAAGAATAAAATAAAAAAACAAACGGTCTAATCATAGACTGTAAAAAAATGCGCTACACATGGCATTTTAAAAACCGGATATTTTATTTATAGTTCGATTACGGATATTTCACGTCATGTTCCAATGCATATTCGAATTGAATATTGAATAAAAAGTGACAGCCCTATGTGTCAATATGAATAAAATACATCTCTAATTTATCTCGCATTCTTTTTTTCTTTTTTTGTAGCGGATCTTATATTCAGTAAGAGTAATTTTAGATCATGGCAAAAAAAATAAAAAAATTGACAGACAGACAGAATTTGATAATCCATTTCTTTACAATAATTTTACCAAAAAAAGAAAAAAAAGAAAAAAGAAAATGTCATGAAATTAATCTGTTTTCAGTGAGAACCGGTTCTCAGTTCCCAACCCTTGAATTGCGTGTCGCTGCTTTCAAACCCTGTTTAACACAAGGACGAGCACACACAGTTACACAGGCATGCAAACACAAAGGCCAACAAAGACCGTTAAGAAATCCTTTGGAAAAACTCTTCTGTTGTCTTTACCTGAAGACGTCTCACTCCCAGTGAAAGCTTTATACAGCTTGAGAGAAAAACAGAGGTGAACACTCAGACTAATAGATAGACACATCACTGAAGACCATATAAGGAGAGCTGATGCGATAATAGTCTTGTCCAGACAGGGCTGCGTTGGTGTCATTCTGCTGAGGTTTTTAATTTATCCAAGCAGCAGTGGGACTGTCTGAGCAAGTCAGTGACAGGAAAAACGAGAAGGGGAAGAAAAGAGAAGGAAGATGACAGTCATAATTTAAGCCCCTAGCCCTTATATATAGAAATGATTGCCTCATGTTTTCACGGTTTGGTGAATCTGTGCCTCAACTCTCAGTTCTCGTGCTTACATGCAAGGCGTTGGCAAACATCTTACATCATTGATCTGTTCCTGGGAACATGCAGTGGAAAAAATCCAAGAATCTAGTGAACTTTGAACGAAGCTCCTACCTTCTTGAATCTTTTACTGATCCATCTGTCCCAGTGGTTCAACATATCCAACCATTTGGCTTCCCTGTGCCTTAACACTTCCAGAGGCACTTCTTGAGCCCTGCGAGAGAGAAAGAAAGAAAGAATAAGAACTCCAATATTTGCTTATCAAAGAAGATGGCATGTTTTATTAGTTCTCATAATATACTACAACACGGCAAGGTGAAATATGCAGAACTGCAAATGAAATTTGAATTAAATTGAATACAAATAGACTTGATTAATAATACTTCTGTTATTTAATATTACTGTATGGAAAACAGGTGCGTAAACATTCTGCTTAACTTCTGCTTTTGTGTTCCATGAAAGAAAGAAATGAAGCCATAAGGGTTTGGATATGAGAGGGAGTAAATCATGACAAAATCGTGACTTTTTTTTGGGGTCAACCATAAAACTATAAAAACAAAAAAAAGACATAAAAAAAAAAAGACTGAGCTATTTGCAGGAAGGACTCTAGCCACTAAACCAACAACCAAAATAGCTTCTTGTGAACTAGTGACAATGTCATAACGTCACTCATAAGTTTATTTTTGAAGTTTACTTATTTTTATCTGGTATGATTTACTGTAACATACATAAGCAATGAACGGAAATCATTTTGTCTAATATGAGCTCCGATATGAATTACCCATTCACACCTTCTGCATTTGATAAGACGACAATAAGAGAGGAAGAACAAACCATTAAATGTTTTTCAGAAACTGCCAGTCAAATGTTTGGGGTCACTGGTTTTTTATATTTATTTTGTGTTTTTAGTTTGGAAAGAAAAAAAAGATACTATAGTTTACAAATTAAGCATACAGTTGATCAAAATAAGAGTAAAGACAATTATAATGTGACAAAAAATATTGTTTTAAACAAAAACAGAACCATTAAGCAGCACATCGATAAGAAATGTAATAATCATTCTTTTCGAAGGATTGTGTGCCACTGAAGGCTGGAGTAATGATGCTAAAAATGAGGTTTGCATCACAGATAATAATAAATTACAACTTAGACTAAAAGTTATTTTCAGTGTTTCCCAGTATTGCTGTTTTTTCTGTATTTCAATCAAATAAATGCAGCCTTGTGCTTATGTGAAAGAAAAAAAAAAATAGCAGTTGGAACAATCTTAGGGCAGAATAATCTGAAACTATTTCAAGACTAATGTAAACAGCCATCCAGTAGATGACTAGACACTTTCATCCCTGGAGAATCTCCCTGGGTTCGACCTGTGCTGCAGCTACAGTGGTGATGATGAACAGGCCTGTTATCTTTCCCTCTTGCGTTTCCTCTATTCACATTTGAACCATTTAGCTCGTGGCCAAGACATTTAAATAGCAGTTTGCCAGCACACCAACCAGCAGCTAGCTTCCCCTTTACTTGGATACTGATCCTAACCACTAGAAATTTGATCTGAAAGCAGAGTTTCTTTAAATATTTTTCCTATTAAGTTGTAACTTGCAGGTTTTACTTCCCTTACATTTTCCAGAGCAATTTAGACCAAAAACTGAGGAACCTAGAACCGTTTTCTCTCTCTCCAGTAGTTGGCAGAGACGGTGTAACCTCGAGACACCAGCACTCCCATAAACCACAGGAAACGGAAAGCGGCTGTACACTCAGTACAGAGGGACAACTATCACTTACTCATCTATTCCATGCTCTTTAACAATTCACAACGAACAGCCAGGCCTTCTGCCGTCTCAGGCTACCGTTTAAAACCGTTAATTCTACACAATGGAGCAGTGACAATCCCAAATCCAGGCGTATCGGTAAACAACATGAATGTGTTCTTCTCTGTAGACTACAGCGTGTTTATTAAAGACGCCAACCTGGGGCAGATGTCTCGCTGATAAAAGACAGGAAGCTTCAACAGGTCTGCAACTGCAAAGCAAGTGAGGATGAAACGCCCTGACACTCCATTCAAACCACATCAATGAAAACTAACATTCAACTTTTTAAACCCATTTCCAATGAAAAGAAAACTGTCCGTTTCAAAACTGGTTCAACGAGTTAGCTTTATAAAACATATTGGTAAACTCTGAAAGCAGACTGGTTAATCTCGGCGAGTTTAAGATACTTGGTTGCATGCTATGTTTTGTTGTATGCTTTAGTTTGAGCAGCCATCAACCTCCCATTTATTTACTTTAAAAGGGAGGAATCGTGCTGCTTTGCAAAAAAGGGTGTAGGAATTTATTACGCACAATTACTGGTCAATTACTAATATCATGTGAATATTTCACATGGCTGGTGTAAACAATCACATGACAAGAGATGTATACAGTATATAATTACATACAAAAAAAAAAAACTAATTAGTTTTGTATTTCACAATATTTCTGTTTTACTGTATATATTAAAGTAGAATCATAATCATTTGATATGTTTTAAAATGTAATACTTTATATTTTTTTCACACACAAAATAGAACATAGATATCAACACAGAAAACAGTTACTTTACAAACTGTTCTTTTGTAATGATAATTGTAGAATTAATAATTTACAATATTGATCTTTAAAAATTGTATCAATTTATTACTGTTTTTACTATTTTGGTTCAAATAAATGCAGCTTTTGTAAGCATAATACAAAAAGACTTGAACAAATCTTTAAGGATTCCCAACCTTTGACCGCTAGTGTGTATTATTATTTTTATTATCATTATTATTACTACCACTACATTCAAATGGTTTAACTCAAAGGCTACATCTTCTACCAGGAATAAAGTATACCTCAACTAACTTTTTGTAGAGATGTTGTTATTTATTTATATTGGGCTACATATTGATTAATAAGCCTACAAATATAAATATAAATATATATATATATATATATACACACACACGCACATAGAGTATGGCATTAAATAGGCAGACCAACAGAGTAATTCATTAACACGGATTCTTTAGTTCTGAATTCATTTGTTTATGTGTGTCAAGAATCTAAACTATGCTGATTTCAAAAGCTTTCCTACGACACACACACACCCAATTAATGTCCAAACACGCAGTATTTTCCGTTCCGCGCTCCTCACGTGACCTCGATCTCCTAAAATCAAGCAACACAAACAGGATCTGATGGGAGCCACAGAACAGCCTTGCAATCCAGCGCACTTACGATTCGGTTGAAAACTTCTGGGCTCCTCCGATGAAGCCGTACTTGTCAATTTGTCTCGAGCTGGTGAAGCCGTTGATCTCAGAGTCGGATCCGAAAGAGCTCTCCTCGTCAAACTGACTGCCCAGAGTCCTCACACTCATGGTGTCCTCGGACGAGCGACGTCCGTTCTCCTGCCGAGCCATCATGATCCTCTTCTAACACACAGCCGATGAGTTCACTTACAGGTCATCACCTGCACCCGTCATTAATCATCCCAAGAGAAAGCGTGAAATTAATGAGATGCTCGATCCCAAAACAGGCCAGTTAAAGCCACAAAGCACGACTTTAGTCAATCACGCAGATTCACTTTTACTTTATTCCCCGTGTTTAGTAACGTTGCGTAGATTTGTGCGTCTTTTAAAGCAACAGCGTCTTCTAAACAGATTCCTGTGCGTCTAAATCACCCGAGTTAAATGCTAAATTAGCTTAGCGCGCAACGTGTCACGATCCGAGCCACAGTTAAACAAACAACGATCTCTGAAAATGTACTTTACGTGAGCAGAAACGTCGTCCGAAAACCGTGTAAACAACCGGACGAGCGAAACTACGCCTGATTTCCTGAATCACATTTTTCCAGTCCACGGTTTGTCAGCAACGGCTTCGGCGGACTGTTTTCATTCAGCACGCAGAGGTTTGAGGAAGAAACCCGATTATATTCCCAGTCGAGATGCACCAGCAGTGTTGTTTCCGTAATTTAAGTCGAGGTCCCATGGTTGAAAGCTAAATAATAAAGTAATTGACCCATCAGTCGAGCCGTGTTTTTAGTGTTTGGGTGGTGCTGATGATGACATTAGCGCTAAGTTTCCAGTCTGTCGCTGTTGCGTTTGACAGTTCTGCACATGCGCGTCTGTGTCACTTCCGGAATCCACAGCTTATTAGCATATATTTCTAAGGAATGGATTTGAGCCGTTTCTCGAGGTTTATGATTTGTGATTCTGGACCACAAAACCAGTCATAAGGGTCTTAAAATAAATTATTGAGATTTATACATCATCTGAAAGATGAACAAATAAGCTTTCCATTGATGTATGTTTGTTAGGACAGGACAATATTTGGACGAGATATTATTATTTTTACAACTATTTGGAAAATCTGGAATCTGAGAGTTGAAAAAAAAAATATTGCGAAAAAAGCCGTTAAAGTTGTCCAAACTAAGTGCTTAGCAATGCATATTACTAATCAAAAATTAAATCTGTGTATATAGCTATCTAATACTGGCAGTAGTACACGTTCTAGCAGACTGTTTCACAAACGCACAGAATAAAATGGCATAGGAACATTTATTTCATATAAATTGCTAATCAAAATATATAAATACTGAAACAGTATTTTCTTGTGAAACATTCTAAAATAGTCTTGTTAACCCTGTAGTTAGGGAACACATATTCACTATTTGTTCACTAAGGGTTTTTCCTCAATAAACTCAAAATTAGCTGCATATTAATTAGATAGTAAGGTTCAGTATTGGGTCAGGTTAAGGGATGCAGAATAAGACATTCATATGTGCCTAATAAGTACAAATAAACAACCATAATGCTAGTAATACATGCTAATAAGCAACTAGTGAATTGGTCCTTAAATTAAAGTTTTACCATAATCATAAGGGTTTTTGTTTTTTTCTACACTGTGTCAATGAATCTTCAGTGACATATAAAGATGTAGCCCAAGCCTGTATGTATTTCTTTATGAACACAAACGTTGATTTTTTTTTGAAGAACATTCACAAAAAAAAAAAAAAAAAAAAAAAAAAAATTAAAAAAAAAAAGTTCTCAAACAATCTCTCTTAGTTTTGAACAGAAGTAAAAAAAAAAAACATATATCTATTGACCATTTCTGAAAAGGTTGAGTTTACCATATTTAAAACACCCCCCCCCCCATACATAATGCACTATTTAATCTACATTTGAAATAATTTAAGCATAGCAACTGTGTATAAAGTTTATTAGAGGTTTGAGAAATGTGCCACATCCAAGGGCCTCACAAAGTTCCAGTTACAAAACAGCAGTTTAACAAACCGTCTGTGGAGGGCAGCAGTTACATTTCCATTCAGTCATTTTGCTTTTATGTAAAGCGACACACAATTATGAAAGACTGAATTTATAGTCTTTTAATTACAGACAGAATTTACAAGTGAGCAAATATCTCACCCTTTAATGTTCAGTTAGTTATGCTCAGTATAGTATGTGTTCTGAATATAACAATATAATGGAAATGTATTTTTATAAAACGGAAATCAATGAGCTAGCCTTCATATCATTCAATATTTTCTGTTAAAAACTTATGAAACTGCATTGTCTTGTAGTGCACTGCTCCTAAATCTACAATTGCATTTGACAGCAAGCAATAGATTTGTATTACTCCTCGCCTTTATTATATCTATCACTACCAGAACAAAAAAATCTTGTTTTGAAATGCAAAACAAAGGTTTTAATAATGAAGAAAAATGATGCCTGAGGGCGGACATGAACCGAATTGCAGACTGAGGAGCTTCCGATGAAAGATTTGCCTTTATTCAAGACTCCTCCTTTTCATCACCATGTGTGATAATGTAGCAAAGTGATTTATAGTCAATATTCCCAGCCACATCTATTGGGGCCACTGCAAAAGCTTGGTCAACCTGAAAGAGAATCAAGTAGAACATCATTAGATCAAGTTATTCTGTAAAAAGTACACATTCTTATCACGGCACTTGATTATATAGCCAATTGTTTGTGAAAGATTGGGAACATTATCTGCATCTATTAAGATTGGGAACATTATCTGCATCTATTAAGATTGGGAACATTATCTGCATCTATTGATTTTCAATGCATTTTATGTTTTTTAGATGCAATTAGTATTTATAAATGCAAATATTCACCTCTTCTGCTGTGAATTTATCCGCTTGGTTCATTAGCAGCCTTCTGAACCTGAAACAAAACAACATTGAATCCATCAGTTGTTCTTGAAAATACAGAAAGGTTTTTTGATCCGTTTTACACACATACTCGTCCTTATTGACAACTCCTGTAGCATTCGGGTCAAACAGTTTAAAAGCAGCAAGAATGGTTTCTTCTGGGTCTGTGCCTGTTTGAAGGTAGGAATATTGCACAAATTATAATAAATCTTCCATTCAAGTCTTGTTTCTTATTCATTATTTCTTAAAATCTTGAACGTATAGTTGACATACCATTGAGCTTTTCTCCGAAGAGAGTGAGGAAGACAGTAAAGTTGATGGGCCCTTTTCCCTCTGCTAACATCGACTCCAGCTCTTCATCACTCACGTTCAGCTTTCCTGCACAAACACAGGCAATGCTCATGCTTCTGATGTTTCAGATGTATAATGAAAGTATTCTGAGACTCTCACATGCATTTTATATACCTAGTTGTGCATACGTTTCCTTCAGATCAGTTTTGTTAATAACTCCATCCCGGTTCTGATCTATGCAGCCAAATGCCTATGAAAAAGCATAGATATTATGTGTATATATATATATATATATATATATATATATATATATATATATATATATATATATATATATATATATATTTTTTTTTTTTTATTATTATTATTATTTTTATCAAATCAAGTACATTTTACTTGTACATTGTTTCAGAGCAGTTTTACAGAAAATAATTATGTTAATAATGTTTATAATTCCTTAAGATCTTCATGCTTTATAGTCAGGTTTAGCAGATTACAGCGGGACAATAAAATAGTTTACATTTTGAAACATAAAAAAGCAGATAAGATTTGCTATACAGTAGACTACACAGTAAATCACTTAGTGTGTATTTATTGTATGTACTAATTTGTTATTAATTAGGGTTGTGGTGATATATATATATATATATCTTATATCTTTTTTTTTTCTTTTTTTGGTTTTCAGACAATATAAAGACTGACCTCTTTAAACTCCTGTATTTGTGATTGCTCAAACATGGAGAAGACATTGGAGGAGCCCCTCTGAGCAGGTTTACCCCTCTTAGCTGCAGCTTTCTTACTAGCCTGTAAGAAAAATAAAATACGAATAACAATTATAAGCACACAGTAGAGTGTTTATGAATATACATATTTAGGCTCTTTAAAATAACTTTTTTAAAGATGAATTATTTATTATGGAAATTATTTATGAATTCTATACTTCTATTTATGCTTATGTTATCCACCAGTCTTAATAGGAGAATTGCTTTAAAAGTGTAAAGTCCTTCTAGTATCACTAAAATAAATCCTTTATTTATGATATTAAATTTCACATTAATTGTCATTATAAAAAGTGGCTGTGTTCACTCACCATGCTGACTGTCTCTGTGTTTGTGCTCCTGGGTCAGGGGGGTTGCTAACGCAGTCTTTAAGTATGAGGGGTCTTATCACTCAAAGTCTGCAGTGCTTCTGTTAGTCCCCTACATGGGCACCCACAGCCTCCTAAATACAGGAGCCCTGATAACTGCACAAGTGCCCGGATTCCACTGGGGTGGAAGATGAGATAAAGTGGCTGGATAGAAAGGGCAGAGTAAATGGGGAACTTTTTAAGAAATGAAAACACTAGATGGATGCAATGCAAATGAGAAAAGTGAATGAAAAAGAGGGAAGCAAAGGCCAGAGGCAGTGGTTAAATGTGAGATTACGCGAAGTACAAATGTTACATGTCAAAATTAGGGCAGCTCATGACCTGGAGAATTACAGAGCTCGCGTATCAACCAAGTGTCCTTGAGGTACACGCACAGTCCTTGTGACTGTTTATTTTGGGTTTGCCTGGATTGTGTTGAATTGGGTATGTGTGTGAAGAACATAGACTGTGTGACAGCATTGTGCATGTGGAGTCATTTTTATGAACTAAATCCAACTTAAAAATGAATCATTCTTTTGATTCAGTTCATTTTATGAATGGGGCAAACGGGTTAGCAACGATTCAAAATTCGATTAGTTTGAATCATTTGGACAGCTCACTTGTGTACCGTATATAGCAGTTTCTTAGGGTCATTCACACAGAAAGTGTTCCCGCCTTTAAATACATAAGACACATGACAGTGGAAGAAAAACGTAAGAAAAAGGAAGCGTTATTAAGGACTGGCAGAAGCAATATTCAAATTTAAAATTAAAATACCTTAATGATGAATTCATTTTTTACAGACATTTACAGACAGGTTAACTGATGGATTGGGGTCATGTGAATTACTCATGGATTATTTCGATGTTTTGATCAGCTGTTTGGACTCTGACAGCACCTATCCACTGCAGAGGATCCATTGGTGAGCAAAGTGATAATGCTAAATTTCTCCAAATTTGTTCAGATGAAGAAACAATGTCATATACATCTTCGACGGCCGGAGAGTGAGTACATTTTGAGCCAGTTTTCACTAGATCACTCAAGTATTTATCCATGCAGAATGTTAGTACAGTAGCTGTTCCTCAGTCAGGTGGGCATTTTCAACTTTATCATATTCACTCTAGTCTGTACCGGGGCAGATTTAGGGGTGTCGTTCAGGGTTTTATCAAGTCAGCTAAATCAGATAAAACACCCCGATTGTTCTCAAAATTCTACATTGCGTTGTCTAATAATGCTTCCTCATCAGACGGAAAACACTGTTTGTTTAACTGCCATGACTTTATCCTGTTATTTCTCTGTTCTCTGCTTTTACTGATTTATTTTTGTGTGTGTTTTGCAATTTGTATTATTAGTGACTGTAATTAAATGCATTGATTTGAAAGGTTGTTAAAGTGTTTTAGGTATGTCTTGATTACACTCGAACATTTGTGCAAGTGTCATAATTGAGCACTTGATACGTGGCACATTGCTGACACTGATTTGTAGTTGAAAGCATATAATCTGACCTGGGATTTGATGCTAAAACATGCCTTATCTCTTGTTTGCTGATTATTGTTTTATCAGGTAATCATTCATTTTCCTGAATGAGTATTCAATATAATAAAACTGATCTTCAGTTTAGCCTGTTCCTCCTGAAACAGAATCCAAAAAATGTAATCTTGTGTTTCTGCGAGAGTGAGACATGGCCATTTTGTGACAATTAAATAGATTTAAGAAGGTCTAAGTAAGTTGAACCCAAAGTTTAAAAGAAATTGTGACTGAAAACACCTACGCTCTGTTATTCTACAGGGTAAACTGGGAACGCTTGCCACTTAAAACCTATGTGGTTTAAAAGAAGCTTAGATTCATGCAGAGTTCAGCCTGGAAGTTTCTACAGATCCTGAAGACCCACATCAGCTGCTTCAGTTGTGTTTCATTTTGCCAATTTGACTGGAAAGTGCCTTTAAGAGTGAGACTGTACACCCCTGTCAATATGCTTCCATTTACAAATATTAGAAACTGTAAAGGATACTGATGTTGATATAGATTAAATAAAAAGCCTTCAAAGATGCTAAATCCATAGTTCTAATTTTGTGTTATTGAGCAAACTGAAAAAGTCAATTATATTCATATTCCTGCATCTGACCATAAACAGCTGAACTGATTTTCTTTTAATAATCATTCTTTATTTTTCTCGTTTCAGAGAACTGAACGGAAAAGAGGCAGAGGTCTGATGTAAGGCAGATTTTTACAGCTTGATCCACTGAACCACGTTGCGTGACTTCAGAATCTTGAAACAAATGATGTTTTGACCCACTTTTACTTTTTTAAGAAAGTTTCTTTGATCACAGATTGTGTTGAACAGTTCTTAAATACCAAAATGACTCAATTAGAAAGTGGTTTTCACTTTGTGATAGTCAGGATGAAATAGCACTGATGTATTTGAATTGTTAACACTTTTAGTTTTAAGTGTTTCAACAAATCTGATTTAGAATCGGCATTGCAGTATTTGCCAATAAATAAATAAATAAACCTTGATGTTGATGGTAATAATCCAGTACAGTCAGAGTACAGGCATGTCATTGTTATTTACAGTTTAGTTGTAATTTACATAATGCAATTTTACATTAATGCTATAAAAAGATATTGCTTATCATCTAAGGTGCAAAATAGGGCAGGACGAGCACAGCTGTCACAGTGCCCAGGCCTTGTGTAAGGGAGAGATTATCTCTTTCAGTGTCTGTATTATAAGTTGATTTGATAAGAAGTTGCAGCAGTGAACTATGAATCATTTGTTCTGGCTAAAAGACAATCTTAAAGAGGCTTTATATCGTCACATCAGCGTTTTTAACTTGGTTAAGCTTTAAATATGACATCTCATCTTTTGTTTTTTTATCATTGGCCGATATAGTATTGCACCACAAGAATTTCTCTGTAATTCCATATTAAAATGAATTGTCCTACTGTCTGTGAAGGTTAGAGTAACACCAACACATAGACTGTCACTCATTTTCACCAAACATGACTCATACTCCTCCAATGTTTTCCTAAGAAATTTTGCCTCATTTAACAATTTCCCTTTGGGCACTTAACCAAGGGCAAGCAAAGTGTTTTCCATATCAGTAGTGTGTGGTCTTCACAGATATCCAAGGTGACGAGTTAGCCACAGCAACAAGAAGCGTCCTGCAGTCTGAATTGGCGTAGAAGGAGACAGGTGGGGGTATTTTTCTACAAAAATAGGAGGAAACAGTCCTTTTGTTGCCTTAGTTACAGGGAGCCAGACAGGAAGAAAATTATGAATGAAACCCTATTTTCTGAACAGAGTATTAACGTTTCAGAGGAAACCCTGTTTTTTTTTTTTAAGTTAAAAGTAAAAGGTTTGCTTATTTTTGTATAATTAGGACAGACAGCTGTAGAGGTGCAGCGTATGCTGGTCGAGCATCATTTGTTGGAACATCTCTAACACATCTCACCTCATCTCATGCCGAACAATGAATTGGAAACTTTCTGAGTGAAAGGGAATGAAAAAAAAAATAATTGTTTCTTGGTTTGGAACACGTCTTGGATGACTGAAAATGGACCACAGGACCATCCGGTGTGACTGACTATTAGAACATCCACAACTGACCATGAGGAAGATTGGATAAGTTGAATGACAGTTTATATATGAATAGTTTATTTCATATTTGATTCAGATTTTATTTCATTTGAGCCATTGTTCAGGGAGAATGCAGATTTTTCTTTAAAACGATGCACACATGAAGAAAACACACCATGGACCTTCATGCCATGGAAAAGGTAAAATATATTTTATTTTCTCTCTTTTTTTTTTTTACACAGTCAGCATGTGTTGTCTATATTGGCATATAATTGATGTTAATGAAGCTTAACCTATAATTAACTTTCTCTAAAAGTATTATATTGTACCCGTAGCAAGTGTAGACCATTTTTACTATGTAGCCCACGTTGTAAAGAGCACATTCTTAAATCGGATATCTTTTATTATCTTTACTTAATTGCACATGGTTTCTGTCTAATACACTGCCAGGAATGTGGCGTTTATCTCTTGAGCTTGCGTTGGTCCTCCCCTTCACGCCACAGTAGATGTCTCTTATGACAGTCTTATATGCCTCATGTCCTTAGACGAACTCCATGCCTGTGATTTGTGTCACTCTTGCTACAGGTTTAATTCAGAGATTGCACAATTATTTGACGGTCTGCCAACTCCATTGGCCTGCATTTTTATGATATAACAGTGCATTTAATGTGTACCAATAAACAGTTCTTATGATTATAAAAGCTGATAATAAGTGATAAACTGCAGCTAGAGTTGTCACGCCCTCTCATAAAATTCTTAAAATGATCTTTTCTTCTTCTCTGGACTAAGAATAGACAAAATACAGAAGTCACAGCTGTAAAAATATTATGATACTGATAGCCGTCTGTCTTGATTACTTTAGACTGAGGACGGGTCTTCTTCGAATAATGCAGGCTAGTGCAATGTATGTTTAATAATAATGGATCATTTGCATTCCAGTCAGTCGCATATCATGTGTTTAAGTGTAGTGTTGTTGTTGTTTTTTTTATGATACAAATTCATATGGTTGTATGATAAAGATTCTAGTGTAGGGACGTTCTACAGTGTTGGAGAGTCTGAATAAATATCGGTTCTTAAGTTGAACTATTCAAAGCAAGAATAAATGATAAATGTTTCCAAAAATAACGTTCTGTTTGCCCTGATAAGCACCTTTCGCAATGTTAGTATATTGTGACCCTAACTCGGCGTGGGAGTTCAATGGGTGTCTGAACATCAAGAGTGCACATGACTTTTTAAGGTCTTGATACACATTCACATAAAAAGGCGTTGTTTTAATATGCAGCACACATTTATATATTATAACATCTGTGTGTGTGTGTGTGTGTGTGTGTGTCGGTTAATGAGTGCAAATTACAGGAATAAAAACTGTGGTTAGGTACGTAATTTATAACATTACACATTTTTTGTAATACAATCAGACTACTTTCTGATTAATTTTAGATCACTTTTGACCAAAGTTGATGGTCACATTGATTTGCATAGGATAAAGGGGCTATTTCAATGAACATTTTAGGTTAGATAGGTTTGCCTGACAAATAAGTTTGGGTATCCCTGCATTATTGCTTCAATAAACTCCTAATTTACTGTTTATTTATAGTTAATAATGTAGTTATTAAATGTAGGTTTGGGGTTGGAATCGTCAGATTAAGGAATCTAAAATGTAATAATATGCTTTACAAATACTAATAAACAGACAAAATGCTAGTAATATAGATGCAAATAAGCAATTAGGTAATAGTCAGAATTGGTTCCAAAATTAAAGAGCAGCCAGAAATCAGAACCATGTACTGTATTATACGAAATCAACACCCAAAAGCCTTCACGTTATCAGCATTATAACACAGAATTCAACAGGCCAGCAGAGTTCAATTTTTAAACAAAATTCTATAAAACTTAACATAATATTAATGCTTCAATTATTCCTGTAATATCTTTCTCTTTCTTGAACTTCCATCAAGTTCAAGATAAACCAATTTTTTACCTTATACAATTTGTATGCTTCTGAAGCAATTGAGGACCTTTGTCTAATCAGATATCTGACTTTTTTTTTTTTTTTTTACCCTGTCTGACCACTTAGGTAACTCTTCAGAGTGCAATAAACTTTAGATGTTTGGACTTTCCCTCACATTACATTCCTGCAAACCTATTTCTGGAAAAAAACTGTTTGTCCTTTGCAAACCAAGTCATCTAAATTTAGCAAGAGTTTTAAGTTCAGTGGCTATTTTTAAATGTAACCTAAATCCCACTTTTAAAAAACGAATTCTCTAGTCAATCAAAAAATCTATATAATACAATATTATATAATATCACTTAAAATTTGAGTGGCACGATTAAATATTTGGGGAAATCCACATGGCAATTGTGCATTTATTTATTGCATTGTATTGCATTGCACTACATCAGAATGATGCTTGTGTTTAAAAATAAACTGCAATATAATGGTACTATAATATAGTATGTTCATTGTTGTTTCACACACACACACACATTATGGAGATATCATTTTGAATTTCCCATGGAGGCAAAGATCAGGTCATGTTCTCTGCGAAGCGTGTGATCATACCGAGTGGCCTTGACAGCTAGGTTTCCAAGGTGATGGGTGAGATTATGTGCATATGTGTGTGTGTGTTTGATCAAGATGTGTGTGTACCGTGTGTGTGTACACAGAGGGCAATGATCCTTCTGACCACACCTCCACACCTCCTTCACTGCAGCATAAAAACAGCTGAGCATCTCCATGCTCCTCACGCACATTCAAACTTTAGCAAATCAACGCTCATCATACATTGTTTGAAAAGACTTGCAAAGATGCCGTGCCTCTCTTCAGCTCGTAGGCAGAGGATGCCAAGTGACTTTGAGTCAGTACTGGAGAGATTTCTCATGGTAAGAGACAAAGCAATATGTTTAGACTGACACTGTCTGTTTTGTGATTCTTTGGCACTACTAGGAGTGTTACAGACACATATGAGATCATGCTAATATCAAATTAACACTTATTTGAATCTCTCTCTTTCTGGCATATTCTACAGGTGGACCAAATTCTGTCCGAGTTTCTGCTGAGTAAAGAAGATCTAGAGGAAGTGATGAGGAGAATAAGGAGAGAGATGGAGAGAGGACTGCGAGTGGAAACACATGATGAAGCCAGTGTCAAAATGCTGCCCACTTATGTCCGCTCCACACCTGAAGGCTCCGGTATGACTTCTGCTGGAAAACTACATACTGATATAAAGTGTTATTAGCACTGTATTTCATACTTTTGGGTTGGTTGAGTATAACTTATATGCTGCATTGTCTATTTATTGTTTAAAATATATATTAAAATAAAAAAGTTGTGTTGTTCTTGTATGTTGCATCAGACATCTGATGCTCTTAAGAAGCATACATTCATGTTAATGTGTTCGTTTGTCATGTTAACTCTGTCACCATTTACTCACCCTAATGTTGTTCCAAAACTTTTTTTCTTCTTTTTTTTTTATATTTGAACTATTTTGTCCTTACAATGAAAGTCAGTGGAGTCTAAAACAGTATCGGACCCCACTGACTTTCATTGTAAAAACAGAGAGAAGGCATTTTTCAAAATATCTTCTTGTGTTCTGCAGAATAAAGAAAGTTGCACAGGTTTGGAATAATGTGGACTAAGTGACAAAGTAAATAGATCAGCAGTGTGCTATGAGTTTAATCTATATTAGCTTCTCATTAGGTTAGTTTATAACAGATGAGTTTATAACAGATGAGTGCATTGACAAAAAATCTCTACTGGGCTTTCTTTCCTGGAATCAGGCGTTGACTCCCATGACTCATGATGTTGCTGATGCTTATTTATGTGACTCATCTCAGAGGTTGGTGATTTCCTGGCACTGGATCTTGGAGGGACAAACTTCAGAGTGATGCTGGTGAAAGTGGGTGAGGATGAAGAGCGCGGCTGGAAGGTGGAGACGAAGCATCATATGTACTCCATCCCTGAAGACGCCATGACCGGCACAGCTGAAATGGTGAGATATCAAAAGGTTAAACAGTCATACACATTTTCTGACATTTTAGACTCATTGTAGCCCTCTTTCTCTACATATAGTTGTTTGACTACATTGCCAGCTGCATATCTGACTTCCTGGACAAACATAATCTGAAGCATAAGAAGCTTCCACTGGGATTCACCTTCTCTTTTCCAGTCCGTCATGAGGATTTGGACAAGGTATGCATATAAACATGAGCCTCTTAAAGGGATAGTTCACCTTTAGTGCTAGTCTCCATTGACTAGCATATTGTGTTAAGTCAATGGGGACCAGCAGCTGAAGGTGAATTATCCCTTTAAGGTTCAATCACATTTATGCTGTGGCAGATGTGTGCCATGTTTTTAAACTTATTTTATTACAAAGTGAAGTTGACATGCATTTTAATTTGAACTTTTCAATGTTTTCGGTTAACAGACTTACTTTTTCTGTTTTATTTTAACAGGGCATTCTGCTTAACTGGACTAAAGGCTTCAAGGCCTCTGGTGCTGAGGGCAATAACGTTGTTGGTCTACTGAGAGATGCCATTAAAAGAAGAGGGGTTAGTATGCACGTCTTACCTTTCATACTAACAATTTACAGCAGAAATTCAGTTCTTAATGGAAAGGCTAGGAAGGAGAACAGAAAGCTGCTTTAACACCATTAGTACATTAGACACCTTAAAAGCTTATAATAAAAGGTTTAAACCGCTGTCCAATAAAAGTGAATGAATAATTCTTTGTTCAGGACTTTGAAATGGATGTGGTTGCCATGGTGAACGACACAGTAGCCACCATGATCTCCTGCTACTATGAAGACCGCAGCTGTGAAGTCGGTATGATAGTAGGTAAGAGTGACCAAAGACCCATGTAAATATAATTAGAGCTTGGTAATAAACTTTATAACAGGAAGATGGCATATTTAAACAACCAGTCAGGAAAAAAACAGCATGGCAATAAAACAATAGGCCTGAAGCTTTTAGTTTAATGTTTTTGTTGTCTCTCTCTCTCATTATGTCATGGTTTCTCAGGAACAGGCTGTAATGCGTGTTATATGGAGGAGATGCGTAAGGTGGAGCTGGTGGAGGGAGAGGAGGGGAGGATGTGTGTGAACACAGAGTGGGGAGCGTTTGGGGACAATGGTGAACTGGAGGACTTCCGGCTGGAGTATGACCGGGTTATTGATGAGACTTCACTGAACCCTGGACATCAGCTGTGAGTGAGCTTTAAAAAATTCACAAAAAAAAAGGTGGTCCAGAAGTCTGATACCACTTTGATAAATGCATATATTTTGTAGTATGATCAGTGCACTTAATTGCATCTCAAAAGTACTTTAGAAAAAATGTATATATACTTTCAAATAATGTATTTATGTAATATAGACCACTTAAGTGTACTTTAGGGGTTTCTTTCATGATTATTTTCATGCATTATTTCAACTCATCTTTAAATTAAGTATAATTATCAGTATGTTATGATGTCAGATATATCCTTTCAAACAACTCTTCAATAAACTGTGAAGATGTATGCACAGTTTCTTCAAATATCACATCTGTAACTAGATTAGATACTTTAGGAGCAGCGATGTGATCAATGTCAGAATCTGATCTGTATGTCCTAACATACTTGCTTCTAGTTTAAGAGGTTAGTTAGATGTCAACCTGGAGCTCTTATGTGGTCTCCAGGTGACCAGGGTTGTTTTTTTGTACATGTGGATATACTGACGGTAGCCACGTCAGTGCTGGAATACACACGGCTGGATTAATGGCCAGGGAAAGAGATCATTAGTGAAGCTGCTCGCTTAATGGGTATTTACAATGTATGCTTGAAGATACTCAATGGGCTGCTCCTCTGTCCTCGTCACTTCAGGCCATTTGTATTTCATGATTATCCTCAGGCTTTTACTAGCTTTAAAAACTTTCATTTTGCTTCTGCAAATAATGACTTAATGTCAATGTTTGAACTATGAAAGATCTAATATCTATATATATTTTGTTCTCATGACTCTAGGTATGAGAAGCTGATTGGTGGGAAATATATGGGGGAGCTTGTGCGTCTTGTGCTGCTAAAACTAGTGAATGAAAACTTGCTGTTCAACGGTGATGCCTCAGAACTGCTGAAAACACGAGGAGCTTTTGAAACTCGCTTCGTCTCCCAGATTGAGAGGTATGACTGATGATTTTAAAATGAGAACTGTAGATTGTATTGTTAGCTTAAGCATTTACAAAATCAATATACATTTGTGTGAGAACCAAAGTGACACAAGATATTAAGTTTTGCGGTCTGAATATTGTAATTAAAGTGTTTATACTGAAAACAAAAAAAAAAATTGTTCTTGTTTTCAGCAAAAACTCACTTAATTTTGATCACTGTTTTCAGAAAACAAGGCTTTGAGACCAGACGTTTCAAAAACCCTTGTGAAAAATAAGTGCACTTAATTACATTGAATATGCACTAAAGTGTAGTGTACTTCAAACTACATTAACTGTACTTACAGATTACAAAATTAAAGTACACCTATTTAATATCAATTTAAACTAGTGCTGTCAAATGATTAATCGCATCCAAAATAAAAGATTTTGTTTGCATAATATATGTGTGTTCTGTGCATATTATATATATATATATATATATATATATATATATATATATATATATATATATGTTTATATAAATAAAACAAATGCTTGTACTTAGGCTACACATTTTATTTGATTTATTTCAGTGACACGGGGGACAGAAAGCAGATCTACAACATCCTGAGCTCACTGGGAATCTTACCATCGGAGCTGGACTGTGACATTGTACGTCTGGTCTGCGAGAGCGTGTCCACTCGAGCTGCTCACATGTGTGCGGCCGGCCTCGCTGGCGTCATCAACCTAATGAGGGAACGCCGCTGTCAGGAGCAACTGAAGATCACTGTGGGAGTCGATGGCTCTGTCTACAAACTACACCCTCAGTGAGTACAAGACGAGTGAGAGGGATTATGGCAAGGCAAACAAAGAGAAATGAGGGGGGAAATTAAGAGGAAACAGAGATGAGTAATGGATATAACACTATGTGATATAAACACAATTAAAATGTGACATTTTCCATATTCCCCCATTCAGTTTCAAGGAGCGGTTCCATAAGCTTGTGTGGGAAATGACTCCTCACTGCGAAATTACCTTCATCCAATCAGAGGAGGGGAGCGGTCGGGGCGCGGCTCTCATTTCCGCTGTGGCGTGCAAGATGGCCGCCTGCATACTGACACCATGATGAACCACGATTCGGCTTCGTCAGGTGCATCTCATGAATCACAGCTGACCCGCAATGTTAGAGCGACCTCTCATATGGTGAAAGTGCTTTGCTCCTTTCCAGCATTGCGTTGCGTATGTGAAGTGGCCGGCTGTGGGGTTGTTTGGCAACATCTATTAACCACATGCATACAGCCCATTGAAATGTTTAACATATGTATTATTTTATGCCATAAAGTCAGATATTTGCAGTTAAATAAGCTTTTAGACACAACATGAGTCTTTAATTGTTTGCTACTGCCCTGAGCGCATTCAGGTTGTGTTACATATTGCACCTTCATGGCTGTTTTGGAGGTTAGGAGAGAAACGGAGGGAACTATTTAGATGTGTTTGTAAATATATGAACTGGTCAGGTTCAGCAACTGTGCACTGTTTATGGCTTCTTTTATTTATTGACCATTAAATTATGTTTATATTCAGTGGTAATCAGAACTGTTCAATTATTTAATGCAGGACCTGAATATACTTTGTACATGTGATTGATCGTTGTAAATAAAGTACTAATGAGTGACTTAAATGGTTGTTTTTAGAAGTCTGTTATAATTTTCTTCACATTTAAATAAAGATTAGACTCAAACATAAAGAGAAAGAGTGAAAAAGTAAGTATAAAGACATTGATCACAATGGATTCAATCATCCATCCTGGTCCAGCATCTTGTATGGTATAACAAGGCTAAAGATGAAGAAGCCATTGATTTAAAAAAACAATAAAATATTCATAGATTAAAATAAAATCTACTTCTGCATTATAATACATGACATTTAAGGGATTCTAAAGCTCTTATGAGGGATTTCTTCAAGACCTCGTGGAACAGGATGGATCATCATCATGACAAAAGTTTGAGAAAGTGTTGTGGACTAGTTCAATAGTCACAACTGGTGTCAAACAAAGTGCCATAAAACTCTATTACACACAGTGTTGGGCAGTAACTGGTTACTAGTACTGTAATAATATTACTTTTTGCAGTAACTAATAGTGTAACTATTTACTGTTGCCAGAAAGTAATAAGTAACAATAGTACTTTTGAAAGGAGTAACTAGTAATGAGTAATTTCATTCTTCGAGTAACTAGCCCAAGACTGATTACATACATATATGTTTATGATTAAAGTCTTGCATCCAGTTTTGGAGCAGAACTTTATGATATCATTCAGGTGGATGACATAAGAAGTGATGTGATACTGTCACCTGCTGCTTCTTGCATGCAAATATCTGTGTCCTGATGCAAGGGTCAAAATGGGCCAATATGTAAACAATTAATTGTTTACTTTTTTTTTATTTGTATAAACACAAACCTCACTAGATGTTACATAACAAGAAAAAAACATATTCGCTTAAACACTTATCACCTTATCTTATAAATATTTTGCTTATAATATTTTTTTTATTGTATTTTTTCCCCTTTGAAAACCAGACAAAAATACTGATAATTTTTTTTTTTTTTTTTCAGTGAAATAATGACGTGTGCAAACTTCTGGGCACACTTAAATCATCTTCATGCACTGTACTGGAAAGTGGACTTGTTTTTTGTTTTTGTGGTCAGAGATCAGGCTGTTGTTCATAACGGATGTGGCTCTAACCAAACAAAGGTTAAAGATGATCTTCATGAGATAAAGGTTTACATTTTGAAAGTTTGACTCATTCTTCCATTTTATGATGCAACCTCTGAACAACAGGGGGGAAAGCTTCAATGTTTGCTTGTTTCCCAAGACATAAGTAGAGGCTCACTATTCTACATTTAGCAATGCTAATTGCAATCTTCAGCAGGCAGAACCAGTAATTTTGGCTGTTTCTCACTCTTCCATTTCTGCTTTTCTCTGATGTCAGACCATCAAAAGCAGAACTGTGATTTTAAAGTAAATGGATGTAATGGGTTACTTGCAACAATTAAAACCCCTCTTTGCATGATAGTGTAGATAATCATCAGTGTGTCATAATCATTTGCTTGATGTCTCTCTTAATAATTTTTGTATCAAATTTCAGAATAAAAAATAAAGTTACACAGGAGTCTTTAACAGGAGGTCTATAATCATATCTCGTTAATTATTGTTATTTTTTTAAGTGTATCAATATTTTGTAAATAACAGAAGTACCTAATGTTGATATTAAATGTAATATTAAAACGTTTTGTTATTAAAGAGCAAGTTTTAAATGCAGTAATCAATTTTACACAAAATGCACAAGAGGGTTCCTGCAACAAGATGGCAGTGTTACACAATTAAATGTAACGTTTCAAAAGTGGCACATTGAATTTGATGTGCTAAAGGATACTCCACACAAAAATGATGTCATTAATTACTCAGCCTCATGTCACTACTGTTATTTTGTCCCGTGGAACACAAACAAGTACTTTTATCAACGATCTTCACGCAGGTCGTGTCCATATAGCATTAGATCATATTATAAATGTCAACATAACCAGAAAATGTTAAGAAGGTATTGTGAAGTCATAAAACAGCTTCATATATGACGATTAGACCAATATTTAAATAACGTCACATATTCCCGAAAAAAAAAAATACTCACCTCCTTCCATGGCACCTTTCAAAGTCCGTTATTGGCGTTGCAATCAATGGCCTCATTCATTATATTAATTAATTTCAATTAAATTCGATTCACGCCTATGAACAACGTCGGGTACAGTTGAGAAACAAGATTATCTAATTGAATAATTCTGTTTATAAGCCAGTGGTGCCAACTTATTTTCAGGGGAAGTTTCTAAAGGAAGGTCGATTTGTTGCTAAAAGTTGCAAAATGACGTTGTAATTTCACGATGACGTCGGTACGTAATCACGACGCAAAATTGTGTCACTAAATCAAATCTCAGCAAAAAATAAATCAATAAAATAAAAATAAAATTAATAATAATAACAATTTAGATTTGTTGGTTAAATAATGTAAATGCATAATATAATGTTAAAATATATATTTTTTTTATATACTACACTGAATTATTGAACACATTTTTGAACGATTACGTTTTTTTATTATTAGCTAGTAAACTAGTTAAACTACACATTCTGAACAATTAAGCAGTGTATGCAACACTCTAAGACACGTTGTATTTTAAATTACGCATTGTATTTTGTGTTTCTTGTTACAGGGTTACAAAGGATTATGGATTATGGATAATGGATAACGGATAATGTCCTGGAAAATCACTAGTAGGCTACCTTTTACATTTTTCTAAATATTTTTCTTACAGTGTACTACTGACAAGGGGTGTCATAAATGAACAATTATTAAATTATTAATATTATCATCAATTATCCTTGGTTTCCTCTATTTTTTTTTTTATTTAGATGGAAAATAAGTGCCTTTTTACTGTTCAAGTCGCATCAAAAGTTGCTAAGTAGCCAAATAAAAATTTTAAATAGCCAAATTTGTTGATAGGTGCTTTTGTAAGAAAAGTTGCAAGGGTCGTCTGAATAGTTGCTAAATTTAGCAAAAAAATTGCTAAATTGGCAACACAAGCATATCTGTAGAGGCGAATGACCGGGTTGTTGCCCCGCCCACGAGTTAAACTAACCCCGCCCATTTTAAAAGTGAGCTAAGGGGGATTTTAGATTGTCTGTTTTAGCCTCATTCACAAGTTTGCTTTGTTTATTCTGGGTGACTCGTGATGATCACGGGAGGAAAAACAAACACTCGCTGAAAGATGTGGACGGAGGTGGGAAACAACAACAGCTCTGTTCAAAAAGAACCACAGGACCACAATCTCACACAGGTACAAGCAAACACTCGAGAAACAATGCAATGCAACACTAAACTGTTTTAAATGCTCCACCTGTTTACAAGCTCTCAAATACTGGACCTTTTTTATGATAAGGAAAATACAGTTTTATTGCAAATTAGGTTGGTGTTTCAGAATGACACTTTGGTTTTTTATTAGTATTCAGTGAAGTAAAGGTACATTTTGAGAGACTGCATTTACAGCACAGATCATATGTTTGAGAAGGAAGACTTCTTAGGGAAATCTCTTGTTTCCTCTCTCTCTCTCTCTCTCTCTCTCTCTCTCTCTCTCTCTCTCTCTCTCTCATTTCCTGTCTTCCAGCATATTTTGGAAACTTTCAGTAATAGCATAGTTTCTTATCTTTGTTAACATTGCTGGGACACGCTCCTCTCGCTTACTGTCACATTTCAGTGCCTGGATAGGATCTACAGATGCACAAGTAACTTTTTCCACAGTTTTACCTCTGAAGAAATGAATACTACTTTTGACAGATAAATTAAAAAATGATGTATACTTGCATTTGATAAATACTTGCTGTGGGGCAGGTCTCCCTTCATTGGAGCTGCCATGTTGGAATCACATGACTTTATCTTACCAGACATTTTCTGCCACTTAATAGATTAATCATAAGTGAGAAGTATACATGTGGAACGGTAATGTCTACAGTGACATCCGTATAGGAAATCTTGCTCTGGTGTGATGGCTGCATCCACACAGTCAGGTTTCAGTGGAAAGATAAAAAAAAAAAAAATTCTTTACAGTTATCCATCACAATGTAGCCACACTTTTGAAACAACTTACTTTCTTATGTAATGTCACCTTATAATTACTTATTTAACCCTTCCCCACTAATCATAGTTCTCTTATGATATTTGAAGTGTAAAAAATTCATCCATAAATGAAATTACCCCATTATTTACTCACCCCTCAAACTTTCCCAGGTGTATATGACTTTCTTCTTTCAGACGAATGATATATTTAGAGATATATTCAGATTTTCCTGGCTCTTCCAAGCTTTATAATGGCAGTGAATAGGGATCAAGATTTTAAAGCCTGAAAAAGTGCATCCATCCATTATAAAAAAGTCCTTCACACAGCTCCTGGGGGTTAAAAAAAAACCTTCTAAAGTGAATTGATGTGTTTGTGTAAGAAAAATATCTATATTTATAACTTTATAAACTTTCTAGCTTCCGTGAAATGTCGCACTCACGTTTACGAGAAAGTGACATTCCAGCAGGTGACGTCGGTTGTGAGAATATGTGAGTCTCGTGAGAACCAAGCTTTGTTTGCAGCGAAGGAAAACCAGTCCTCCAACGTTTTCCTTTACAAATCCTTATTTTACACTTCTAATTTAGTTTAGTTTTTTAAATATGCATATTTTTTTTTAGACAAAAATGCATCTTACATTTCAGAAGGTCTTTATTATCCCTCCAGAGCCACGTGGAGCACTTTTTATGATGGATGGACACACTTTTTGGGCTTTAAAATCTTGATTGTAATTCACTGCCATTATAACGCTTGAAAGAGCCAGGACTTTTTAAAACTTAACCCTGATTGTATTCGATTGTGTATATACAACTTGGATGACATGAGGGTGTGTAAATCTTGGGGATATTAACACTCACTTTTTGCAATTCATTCAGTTCCTAAATGATAAAATCGAGCCCCAACCATAATTTTTTCATTGAATAGCCTGTTGTTTTTTTCTCTCCAGATAGTTTCCCCTGTGTCTTCATGGCTCCGCTCCAACTCCGATAGAAATGGTAGTACATCAAACAGCCTTAACTGCATAATTTTAATGATTTGTTTGTATATTCATGCTTTTACATAATCTTCATTGTCTCTAAAGGCTCTGCAGCTAGCAGTCCACCCCCTCTTGCTGAGACCCCCATGAACAGAGAGAGTGGAATCATACCAGGTACAATCTTAGTATCAGTTCTGTTCTGATAGTCACAACAGAGTGCAACAGTGACCGATTACTTTTTTTTAATTTTTTTTTTTAATCAACATTACCATTCAAAAGATTGGGTACAGTAAGATTTTTTTTTAATTATTATAATTTTTTTTAAATACTTTGTTGAGCAAGGCTACATTACATTGATGAAAAGTAATAGTAAAGACATTTATAGTGTTGCAAAAGATTTATTTCAAATAAATGCGGTTGTTTCTAGTGGTTGACCGATATGTGTTTTTGACTGCCGATATCTTGGAAAGAAGGGGGCCGGTAGCTGATTTGATTTATTTATATAAAATATATAAAGCCAAAATTAGTATTATTAATATCTAAGAAATTTGAAATAATTTGACAATGGATTTTCTTAAAAAAAGACGTACTTTAGATGGAAAGGTATTTCTCACAAATCTACTAAGAAGAAAAATTTATTGGTTAATGCTGATATTTGAAAAATGCCAAATATCGGCATATATATCGGTTGACCACTAGTTGTTTTGAATGTTTTAATCAAAGAATCATAAAAAAATCTCAGGTTTTACAAATATATATATATATATATATATATATATATATATATATATATATATATATATATATATATATATATATATATATAGTGCTTTCAAGCTATTGATTTTTACCTATCATGTTGCCCTTGATAGTGCAGTGCTCTACCAATTGAGCTACAGGAACACTGTATATATATATTTTTTTAAAAATTTAAATAAATCATACTGACCCCAAACCTTTGAACAATGCACATCTCTCAATTCATTTTCTCCTTGGGCATTTACAAAAACACTTAATGAGTTTTATGCCATGAACCAAATCAGCCAGCTCTGAGATAAACCTCACATTATAACAGAAGAGACAGCTTGAACCTGTCAGCCATTCCTCTTTTATTATTGCCTTCCTCACTCTCATTCTGCAAGTCTTTGCCCACATCTCATCAGTCCTACCTTGTTTGTTATATATTTAATTCCAAATGTAAGTACATTTATACATATATATTTTAATAACTTTCTTATTAGTCCATCCAAACTCTCCTTTGCTGACAGAGTGGTTTTTTATGACTTAAAACTTTTTGTGTGTGACTCCCACATGACTTCACTATCCACAAAAACCTCTCCACTCTTTACACTCTTTTTTTCAGTGGATGACGTTTGTCTTTTGCTCTTCATGTTCTGAGAAGAGTGGAAATCAAGTTTGAAATGAATCATTTGATTTTACAACTTGTTTGTCATTTTTCCAGGAAGTAATGGCAAGGGATTATTTGTGTAAAAATATCAAACTCAATGAATTCTCAAAAAAAAAAAAAAAAAAAAAATGGCATATACATTTCAGAAACCATATACAGAGAAATCTGGTTGTACTGAGAAGTGTTCGAGGTTGTGTGGGTCTGTGAGAAAGGAAGCTGCTGAATTGTTATTAAACACTTGGGATTTCTGGACAGAGTGTCAGAGGATAAACAGATCATTTCTTGACAGTATAAACTCATTTGTTTACTAAATGTTTATGCTAATGTCATTTATTGACCACACAATGTGAGACTTTATCTAAATTTCACTGCATAAAATATTGCATATATATTGCACTGCATATATTTGCTACTATAAAATTCATCAGAAATATCTGATCATCTCTTAAACTGTTCACAAATACTTGATCTGTCATTAGAGATTGGATTTGTTTTAAAGAACTAATCTAAAGAGCAGCATGTTGAAGAGAAGGTGAATATTGAGTGTTAAATCATAGTTCAGTGTTGATTTCCCTGCTTCTGCTTCTCCGCTCACAGGCTCAAACAGGTTTCCAAGTTATCACTGGAATTTTCCACCTCCCCTGTTTCCTCATTACACCAAATATCTCTTTAAACACACACCGTTTATGTCTATATATGTTTTGATTGTCAGGGTTAGTCTCCTTGATGAAAAACACGCTGACTGTTCTTTTCCATTGAGTGGGACCTTTGACCTTTCACATGCCTGAGATCAGGATATAACGCAGCTGTGATATTTCATAAATAGGAGATGTTTACAAACAGTACCAAAGTGTCCAGGCTGCATTTTCACTGGAAATACCAGTGGTTTTACAGTGAAGACAATGAATCAGCAGCCTGACACGCTCTATATCACTGTTAATGATCTCATCTCTGGGTAGAGGATACAGATTATGTGGCTCTGTGAACAAATTTTTTTTAGACTGCAGACAGCAGTGTAACAGTTGTGTGTGTGTGTGTGTGTGTTTGCAGGTGCGATTGCCGCAGCAGTGTTCATAGGCTTTCTGTTAGCACTCTATGCTGCTCTTTGGAAATGCATGGTTACGCAGCCAAAAAGGTTTGAACTAAACAAAACTTTCACAAGGTGCAAGTGCAGTGTTGTGTTTTGTTAAATTTTGTTTTGCTTTGTGTGTTTGTTTTGTTTTGCTGTGCTTTTATTTATTTTTTTGCATTTTCTTTCTTTCTTTCATTTCTTTGTTATTGATTCCAAAAGTACATTTACACAAACAAGTAAATGTTTTTTTTATTTTATTTTTATTTTATTTTTTACACTGATAATAAAACTTATTTTTCTTGGGTACACAACCAAACATTTATGAATCAAACATATCTTTCACAAGGTGCAAGTGCAATCCGTGTTTTTTTTTCTTTTTTTTTTTTTGTCCAAAACTATTAGACCTCATTTAAAAAGTAAATAAATATTATAGCATCAAACAAATGTGACAATTTTTCAACAACTTTGTTGTTCCCATTAAAAAGGGGGAACAAATCAAATTCTATGATGGTCAGAAATTAAGGTTACACTTTATTTTAAGGTGTCCTTGTTCCAGTATAATTATACATTTAAGTACTGACTAATATTAATTAACTACATGTTCTTGCTATACAGTTAGGAATGGATTAGGGTTTGACTTTTGGTTACTTGCATGTAATTATGCATAATTAATTGTTATTATAATAGCAAGTACATTTAATATGTGTAACAAGAACACCTTCAAATAAAGTGTTACTGAAATTAATGATAATTTGTCAAATCAACTTCCCATTCAATCATCAATAATAAAGTTAACAAAAATTCAAATTATATTGGACCAACTGTAAAAACATAAACCAGTGTTTATATCCCATGTTTCTTTGTTCTGCACTGTCTCTGTTAGGAGGAAAAAGAGAGTGAGTTTGAAGGCTCGTGAACAGAGGCCTCTTACATGCTGACCTCTGGATGGGACGTCCACCCAGATTCTGAGTTACTGATGTTAGGACAGACTAAAGCTTCTCTTGCTATGAATAAGCACCCTTAAACACACAGTTCGAGACAGTATTTCATGGATGAGGGAACTAAGTGCTTCAGTTCTACATGGTCATTAATGGATCAATATCGGCTGCATTTCATAAATCACCCATCAGGTTGTGGATTGGTCGTTTGACAGTCAGACAAGAGAGTTACATTTTGGAAAATGGTTCTAAAAATGTGAAATCTAGTCATTAAACAGAATTATTTTTTATAACAAGCCCAAATCTGCACTGGAGGTATGTATGGAAAGTTTACTTTGTGACAGCACAACAAATGTCCACTAGATGGCAATTGGGTCAATGTTTTTTTTTGATACAAGGAAATCAGCCAAGATACACAGTAGAGTCTTTCAGTCTTTATAGGTTTATGATTATCTTTATAGACTTGTGTGTTTGGGACATTCATTTTATTGCTGATAGCTATGCTAATTAATACATAAAAGATATACATTTTTAGAAACGATGCCCTTGTTTTTCCTCCAAGTATCACCTTTGACCTCGGTGAACTCTGCACCGGTGAATGAGTGCATGTGCGTGAGCGAGAGCGAGAGAGATTTCCCTTAAGCAGCACTATTAACCAGAGAGTAGCAGATTTCTAGGTTAAAGTCTTTGTGTACGTGCGGGTTTGTGTGTGGGAACATAAGAATTGCACATTTTTATCACAGGTGCTTTGTTTGCACAATTTTCTGTACTTTAATATATTAAATTTGTCCTGCGTGTCATTATTTTCTGTGGTTTTCATTCAGATTTGATTTTGGATTAGAATATATTAAATTCCTTTTTGTCTATGCAGTGTAAGTTAGACTCAGTTGTGTGCCTGTATTAAACTTGTTTTTCATTGCACAAATGTTTAATAAAGAAGATACGTGACGATAAATGTGAGTTTTGATTTACTGTAAAATTTATTTTGAATACTTGCTAGATAATTTAATATTCATATGCGAGAGCAATATTCCAGTTAAGTATAGTTTTGTGTTTATATATTTGTAAATATTTACCCTAAAATATACAAAAAAGGTTCCCAGTCTGCCTACATACAGCCAATAAACTGCTGTAAAAGTGCGTTATGTTTACTTTAACAGTAAACGGTAAACTTTGAATGCCAAGTTGAGATATTGAACTATTCAGATAATTTTGAACATTCAATGAGTTTATACAGAATGTAGAAATACACACAGTGCATTTAATAATATTACAGACAGTGTGCTTATAATACAAGAGCATAAATGCTCTTTATACTGGAGTGTTATTTGTGTTGCATTACTCGCTTTTCAAAGTTAAGTGTTTCTGTCCTCAACAATACAATTAGTCGCATGCAAAAATGACAATATAAAACCTAAACAACAACAAAATTAAATATAACATTTAACAAATATTGCACAATACAAAAGTAAAACAATTTGAATCTATTATACTAATTTCCTTATTTCTAACAGAGGAATTCAGCTCCTCATTTGTATGCATTATCACTTTGTGTTAGGTGTGACCTGGGCAAAATAAACACCGCTAGAGATGATGGAGAAGGACTGACAAGCTGAGTATCTCCCATGAACATCTTCAGAAGGCGATAGACCATTTTATAGCAGTAACACAATGCTATAGTGTCCTCAGACATGAGGCATAGAGCTGACATAGCAGGATGAGATTCTGCTCATATTTCTTTTCTCCTCAGGTCTCACATGCAGTTGTGTAATAGCAGGTGATTCCTTCATTTGGAGGAAACTCATACTACCAATTCAATGTAGAAGTAGAGGCTAACAAACTGTAAGGAAGAGGGAGAGCAGTTTGTAAGAGGTCTTGAGCTACATAATGTCAATTTCAATTTCGCTGGGCTCTTGGGCGGCCTTGGGGACATTGTCAGCCTTTACTGGATTTGAGGGCTCCACAGGGATTTCGCTGTTTGACTTTTCATGGTTTTCGAAGCTAATGTTGTCATATGTAGCTTTGCTGTTGAGTTCCATTTCCTTGGCTTTCTTCTCTTGAATCTGTAGCAGAATGGCGTTGTTCACACCAGGACCTGAGCGACACAGACAGAGGAGCTTTGTTTAATCAAACCCTTGTTCTAATACACCAGATTTTCTTTGGTTGCTCCAAGTGTTTGGAATGGAATACTAGTGCTTGCTACATAGTCTTTTATTGTAATCTGTACTAAATTTAACTTACTCTTTTATTGTAATTGAATATTATTGAAAATAATCATCGCAATGAATCCTTTTGCAGCCCTAAAATTACTACAAGTAATTAAAATAAAGCTAAAATAAAATATCGGATGAAAAAACTTGGACATAAAATAAGCTGAGGTTAAGGTACTAAAATGACGGAAAACTAAAAATAACTTACTAAATATAATATATATAAAAATACAAAAGCATATACTGTTACTAAATTATTTTAAACTACATTTAAAACGGAAATATAAGAACAAAAAAATGTCAATATACAACATTTTTATAAATAACATGTTATATAAATAATACATACATAACACTGTATAACAGATTATTTGATAATGTGCCAATATTAAATGACTACTGTATTATACTGTCATACTTAATTTCTAAACACCACTTCAAACTGTGTAACTATTCAAATCGCCTCATTTTGCATTTACTTTATCAAGTGGTCTGTGGTAATGTCAAAAAATAAAATAAAAAGTGTCATCCTTCATGGATCCAGCTCTTGTTCTGACATGTTTGATACCTCTCTGTCCCTTATCTGTTCTTACTGGATGTTTCCTGCATAGTTTCATCAATTTTGTATTTGCATGTTGGGATGCTTAAAACCAGTACAATTACAATACCTAGTCTCTTTGAACTTAAACCCTTTGGGATTGAGCACCATGTGTATAAAGACTGCACATTTAAGCAACTATACATACCTAAGAAACTGAGCAGCACGGGCAGAAATATGAGGCCGTGGACCAGGCCGAGCAGAGTGATGACCAGATTGAGTCTGAAGAAGAAGATCTGGATGAGCTGTGCTTTAGCTAATGCCAACACCACTATTCCTGGCAGATTGGTCATCGCAACTCCAGCAAACACCTGGAAAAAAGACAACACACGCACTCATGAAACAACACAACAACTGAACAACATATGAACTAATGCATAACTGAGGAAGTTATGGTACTCACTGCACTGCCCATGTTAGCTGTGGCTTCCTTTGCCCTCTCCACCTTCGTGGGGCGAATACTGAGTGCAAATGAGCGTGTTAAATGAGACACAAACTCCACTGATATACCGACGGCCTGAAAAACATAATGAGATGAGAATGTTATAGATCGTTCCTGACTACTGTGAGCGGTGATAAGAACTGCAAACATGCAGACCATGCAGTGTCTCTCTGAACTACTCACCGTCACAAGGTTGATAAGCGCCACAGCGTTGAAGTCGATGCCCCACAGCGTCATGACACCGACCGTATCCACAGTGATCATCACTATGGTGAGCAGGTTCAGAAAGCCTGATCTCAAGTCCATGCCGAGCAGGATACAACACACCACGAATGTGGGGATCAGACACACGGCAATGTTGAACAAACCCTCATTCACGATGGTCAGATACTGCTCGTAATACACATACGTCACACTGGGAAATAAAAGATCAGAGAGTCGGTGTCAAGAAGAGTTTAAGATTTTAAGTCCACTACAAAGTGCACATTCAGTTCAATTAAGCACACTTTTTTTTTTTTTTCACTGGTGCCATTTTTTTTTTTAAAATAGGTGCGTGACATCTCTGCTACACACAGTATAGTTTAGTAGGCAGAAAAATATGTAAGTAGCTCTAGGATCCGTGATGCTGTTTTGCAATTTATGAAGTAGCTCAAGGACACGTTATCATTCAATAGAATTACATGAACGGATTATTGCTTCTTATCTTATCCCGGAGAAGAAGCAGCAAGGGTGAGGATGGCAAATGTAGAAAGATAAGGGAGGATCAGAAGTGGACACTTACGTGTATGGGAAGACCTCAAAGTCTTGAGAGGTGCCGGTGACGTTCCTCATGGTCAGTGTGATATCATGCGCCAGTTCTCTGGCCTTCTCCAGCGCTGCCGTGAACTCCTGAGAGTTGACCAGAGGAGTGTGGTAGGCCATGAACCGAGACGCTGAAAAGTAGCGAGATGCCAGAATGAATCAGACCCCTAAATGTGTTTTATATGAGCTGCTTTATTGTAGGCCTCAAAAACTAATTTATGAGTAAACTAGAGTCTGTGGCTTTGTCACGTTTCATTCTTTAACAGAAATTACAGTCATACCTCAAACATGGTGAACAAGTCACTTAAGAAGGACTACAACAACCACAAGGATGTGGGTTTATTTGCTTGATAGCAGCTGTTCTAGCTGTTGCGGCTTCGCAAATCTTTAGCAACATTACTTGAGATACGACATTAACATTAACATTAACGTTTTATCCAGTAATATTAACAACAGACTTTACTCATAAACCAGAAACAGCTAAGCTCTATTCTATTTTATTGATAAAATGGTGATTCTCAACCGGTTTCAGTACAAGTTTCCCTATTGTTCACAATAATATTTTAGGCCTCATGACTTTTCCAGCCATTCAATTTTTTATTTTTATTTTTTTTTACTGGAGAATTAAGGATAAGGAATACATTTCATGCTTGGCATAGCTATACAAATGTATATTCATTATAAAAATGCCAAATTAATAATTTCCAGGTCTAGAAGTCCATGGTCCAGAGAACCACTGCTTTAGAAGCCGAATCCAAATTGTTCAAACACATACAATTCATTCATGTTTCTCACCTATTATTTCCCCTGTTTCCTTGTCTCTAACCACAGCTTTATCATAAGCTCCCAAACCACTGGAAACGAAAGCATATGAACATGTTTTATTCTAAACACTCATTCTGTTCAATCTTTCATGTGTCTGGTTTAGTTGCTTTTCTTACCCTTTTGGACATTGTAGATCAGGTCTGTTGCTAAGAAAGTCTGGCAGGAATCTGTTAAAATCCTCAACACTAGGTCGCAGAACCCCATTTTGGGGGGCACTCATACACTTCTTGGCACACGTGAAGATACCCGCTGTCAAAATACGTTCATTTTTAGTTCTCTAAGAATGTTGCATGGAAACACACACACATAATAAACAACAAGGCTTTAAATGTAAACTGCTAAATTACATAGAAAGACGTACTCTCATTGGCAGGACAAAATTCGCCTATGTTTGCGCCAGTCGTATAGATACGACAACATTTGGATCCAGGGTTCAGCCAGTCGATATAGTCATCCACCCAGGAGGATGCTGGGATTGCCAAGTAAGATCTAGAGCAATCAGCATGATTTTAGTTTTAATCAGCAGCTCTATATATAGCGATTTGGTCCTCATAATTCTTTGCAATAATACTTGGTATCTTGACAGGACCGTGTCACTGTGAACTTTTAAGATCGATAACAAATCAGTAAGTTCAAGGTCTGATGTGATTGGCATAATGAGGTAAAGAGTAGTGATGTACTATACCAGAACACCAAATATAGTATATTGGTGCTCACACATGCTTCTTGTATTTACAGGCCAATGTTTTTCAAATAAAAAAGTCATATTTAAATAATGTGCATTTTACACTTATTTATTGTGGGGTACATTTTATATAGTGCTTTTATGTAGATATATAGTGCTCACCGCTCAGGGTACTCAGTGGCGTATCGGATCTTCTGGGTGAAAGAGAACTGGTCACACCCCACACTGGAACACACTGCGTTTAGGCCCTCCTCACTGGTGAAATTGAACCCTTTGGTCGTGATAAAATACGTTGGCACACCAACTTCGAAATACTTATAGAGGTATGCGAAGTAGTCCAACATGTAGGAGTCCTTTTGATATATGTACACACAGATGATGAGAGAAAGTCAACACTGTAACTAATTATTATTATTTTTTTTTTAAATGGCATTTGTTTTATTTTTTATTGTATACTAGTAGAGTGTTAGGTACTTCTGTACTTACAGATGGCATGGCCAATTCCTGATTTAAGCCCACTTTTACATGGAACAAGAGGAACACACAGCCAAAGAACATTGCAAGGAACACCACCATCTATGAGAACAAGACATAATAATGAAATGTATATTTAATGAAAAAAAAGTCTTCCTTTGTTCTGTTAAAATTATATGTAAATGTGCATGTATTTAGCTTTCAATGCTTTGTTTTTTTTAAATTCTTTTTAAAATATTATAGCTTTTAAAATGCATTACTTTATTCTTGATTTAGTGTTGAACTGGCACAAAGGTAAATTCCAGCCAATCTATACATGTAAATAAAAGACATCGGAAAAGCAGGGATCAACTGCAAATCAATTTTCCAACTTTTCCAAATTTCTTGTAAAACGAAATCTTATCGTGGAATCTTTTTAGTTAATAAAAGTCCTCCCTGGGACCTGTAGTGGCTGCAGTTGATGAAACACTTTAACACCATTGTTAGTGAAGGAGGAACGTACCACTAATACTCTGCTGACAGGGTGGAGCAGTGCAGGGGCGTAGTATTTTTTCATTAATGGGAGAAGGATGCCCTGGTTGGGTTCAGACGGGTGTGGAGTATGTACAGTGACGCAGCAAGCTATCTCACAACGATTTGCATCTTGTCGCCGAGCGTCAAGTGAGAGCAGAGCCACAAAGGCAGTCATCTGCAGAATGAAGTCCATGAGCACAGCCAGTGCTGCATATAAGGCAAAAGACTTCACTGCTGGCATAGTGCTCAAAGCACCTGCAAAGAGACAACAAGAGTGTGTTTAATCAGCCGTTTATGTTTCCTCATTAATCTGAACCCAGCGACTGCATTATACTGTATGTGACTCATTCGGGAGCCGATAGTAATATTGCCTGTACTTTACATGAATCATATCTCTCTTTAATTGAGATAGTCCAGATCTGCTGCATCATGTTTCGTTGACATGCACTAGTGAGTAAAGGTCAGGCAATATAATAAATGTTCCCAGTTAAGTATTGAAATATTTTCTTTTGTGTTTTATTGGTTGAAGAAGAGTTTGAGATCAATATGAGATGCTCACCCAGGAAGAAACAAACAGATTCAGACAAACTGCAAAGCAGCATGCTGGGAGCCACATTTCCAAGAACTCTCCCAATGTGTTCCTCCCTCTTCTCTCCTGGTCTGCGCATATCTCTCTGAAAGAGAATAAACATGTAAAAGAGAGAAAACGAAGCAGGTTTTATGAATTTATAGTCATATAGTCAAGTAATCTTTAAGTTCTAAAATAGAATGTAATTGTAACACTTATATTCATCTAAAAGTTTGGGGTTGGTAAGATTTTAAAATATTGTTTAGTATACTGTATTACAGTAAAATATAGTGAATAAAACACAAAAAAATTCAAATGTAGCTAAGAAATGTCAATTAAGAGTGTGATTAAGAGTAACCAATGGGATTAAAGTGGACCCTAGAAAGTGTGTAACAAAAATGAAGAAAAGTGAAGAAATAAACAACATACCTGATACTCCAGAACAAAAATGAAGATGTTATCAGCTCCCACAGCAAGCACAAGGAAAGGTACGACCTGCAGAATGACCAGAGAGGACGGAACCCCAATCCAGGCATAGAAACCCATTGAGGCTATGACAGAGCAGCCCACGACCAGAATACCACCCAGACCAACCAAGAACTTTGAATCTACCTGCGAGAGCAATAATATGACCTTGTCATCATACTAGACCAGTTTATCTGAAATTCTTTTGGAACATGGACATGTTCTCAAGTCTGACATGCTAGTGTATATATACTCCATCTAAAACTCTTTTATAATAATAATAATGATAATAAAAATAATAATTTTACATTTTACTTATCAGCACCTTTAACAGCACCTTTTTTAACAGACATTTTTATAAAGCTTTTATAGTTATTATTAATTATGCTTTTATGACCTCAAATCATAACTATTCCACATCTGTACAAATTTCATTTACAGTTTTGGAAATATTTAAAAGGACCATTTTAAAAACAAAACAATGGTCAATATTTATTTGACATCATAAGTATATTTTAAAAGAAGTCTGTTTTATATATATATTGTTTATAAAATAAATTTCTATAGCTAATGAATCTATATCTATTTGTTTAACTGTTATTAATTCCCAGTAAGCCATTAACTACTCTGTGATGCACTCACCAGGATACGCTTGCATGATGAATATTCCCCAAGAGCCACGGCTATGTACAGGAAGATGACAGCGTAGCTTATCATGAATATGGGGATGTCCTCTGCAGTTGTTCTGTTTATCTCATCCTCTAGGGACCTCTGCAGAGCACCCAGACAGTTCGATTATGAAACTGTTAAACACTGACATCTCTAATCATTACAGTATGGTCAGCAGCTTCTCACCTCGGCCATGTAGGCAAATGTGAAGTTTGTGTTCGGGTTTTTTTGATACTCCTGCACAATTTTAAGGAACCTGCTTTCCCACTCTTCAGCTACCTTAAATTTAACATCAGTCCGTGCGTAATTGTTCAGGGAGAAGGTAAGGATCAGGGCCTCAGCAGAGATGTATTCCTCATCTGAAAACATAATAGAAAATGAAAGCCAGCCCAGTGAATCTTTAAGATAATGGTGAGATGCTAGCCACCAGATTTGTGTCTTACTCTCATATCCTCCTACAGCCAGGAAGGGGAAAACAGGGCCACCGTAGTCTGCCATACAACTCATGCCAAGAGCAGTGATGTCTTTAAATGATAACGGAGAGCTGTGGGCAAACAGAATATAATTGTGGTAAGTATGATATTGTTTTTTTATAAAGCAGTTTATTAAACAAGAATAATATGAATAACACGAGCAACGCTTCCACAAATAAAAACACTTCAAAATGAAGCCAGACCCAGTAGGTGGCATTTTGTTCCTTAGAGTTATCTAAATGGTTGAGTGAATGTTTCAATGACTGTCTCATTAATACAGTAACTGATTTATCATAGCATAATTTGTTGTTACCTTGGTTTAGCTATATTAACCATGGCTTTTTGGTTTTATTTGTAGTAAAACCATGGTTAATTTTCATAAGTTATATATCTTAACATTTATTTTATATTATAGTAATAGTATGATATTATGCTAAATAGGAACTAGTCACTGGCTATATCTGAATGGGCATAGCATGTACAGATTATACTCATACTACACACATTACCTGCAATCTAGGTAACGAGATGACTACAGATATCTGACTTACTTTACGCAGTAGATGAAGTGGTCCCTCCAGTCCACCTCTTTCGTCACGCCGAGCTCTGTCATGTTTGCTTTGGCATTCAGGTTGTCGATGCTATTTTGGAAGTACTGCGGCAGACTGTTGACAGCACAGTCTGTTAACGAGGGGTTGTCTGGATTGAGTGGTGCATAGCAAACATCTTTAAGACTTGCAGTGCGGTTTAGTCCATCCGACCAGAATTCAATTGCCTGGATTTTCTGCTGAAGCTCCAACAGCTCTATGATCAAATCTGTGAGAAAGAAATGCACCCTATATTTTAATATGGCTGAAGAACAGAACTTTTTTTTTAGAATGGAAGCATTGCGATCAATTACATACTAGTATACTAAAGCTATACCATATACTAGTAATGACTGCTTTGAAACTGCTTAAAGAAGCTTCAAAACGTACTAATCTTTTATTTTGAATCAGTGTTTCAGAGCTTGAATGTGATTTTGGTGGTTCGCTGCTAGGGTGAGTGATATTGTGAACACATTAAACAGTCTAAATATTATTTTAACCGATCTTGAAATTAAATTTTTTAAGACCTCTCAAAAAACACAAACAAAAAAAGAGAATTTAGGAACAGACACTTCCAATAAAAAGACAGAGCCAAGGTTCTCAGGTGAACATACTGAAGAAAAGATCTGTTACTACTTCTGTTCCATTGTGAGAATACATTTGAATAGTATGCTTTCGACACTTTTCATGATAAATTAATTTGAGGTAATGTCACCTTTAGAAATGATGCCACTGAAGTTCTGCTCGCCGAAGAGTAAGGAGTCATAGTAGTGGTTGGGCTTGTCTGGAGCGGTCAGGATCAGCTGATTGGTGCGGTAAAATGGATCAAAATGTGCATCATGGAAGGACTTCTCTCGCATGGCACGACTTTCGGGCGCTGACCAGAGCTGGACAGGATCTGTTGTGAGTTCTATGTCTTTTATTCCCACTGCAAATACCAACACAACCACAAGGCAGACTGGGAGTACTATCAGAGGATATCGAGCCATTATGGTTCCCCAGGTCTGGAAAAGAGACCCCAGGAACTCCTGAGTGGCAAGACTGGCTTTATCAGAGCATGTGACATCTTTAGGACTGATTTTATGTTCAATCTCATTTTCGTTTTGGTCCTTAGTGCTCATGCTCATTTGAGTACCCTTTGACTTTCGTATGTGGACAGTGCACTCTAAAACTACATAACACATTATAAGGAAAAAGATGCAGGAGAAGACTGTGAGGCTGATGACAAGGACACCATCTAGTCGACCAATCATGAATGGTTTTGGTAAAGGTGGTGGCTGTGGTACAGCTGGACAGGATTGTTCGCAGTCCTGACAGGAACAGGCCTCGCCACCTGTCGGGGTCGTCTCATTACAATTCAATGCTGTTCCTGCAAACAGAACCGCTCCGGGTGGGAGTCCAGCGGTCTGGCTGTCTGACAAGAGCTTGAAGTTAATATCCAGAGGAGCCAGTCCATTGCTCGAGTCACCCTGGAAATCTAACCAGCGCTGCGGCGTACACAGTGTCGAACCATAGCGGCCACACATTGTGGCGATGGCATAGCCTCCAGTGGCGGGGATTCGTACGTTTTTGCAGGACCTAAACGATGCATCGGAGAAGTTGGTGGATACGTAAGCCTCGTAACCCACCACAGCTTCCTTGACAATGCCAGTGGGTTGCGTGATGTTTGCGGTTTTCGTAATCTTTAAAATCTGACTTTGGTTGGGGCTGCAGGTGGTGGCGCAGTGCATGTGCGCAAAGTTGTCGGCGCAGGACGGGCAGCGGATCAGCACAGCTTTGGACAGCGTCAGGCTGCTCTGTAGAGCGGTGAGCTGTCTGATGGAGCAGCAGGCCAGTGTGTTACCCTCCCCGTGGGCCAACATCGGGCATACAGATTTAAAAAGTTCATAGTGGTCTCCTGTGACATTCACAGCTTTTCTGTAGTCCTTACAGGGAACCCTAGGTGGGATAAGAGACCCCTCAACGGCAGGGTTTAGGCCACAGTCCTCATAGAAAGAGCAGTAGCCTGGTTCATGCTGAGCACTTGCGAGAACCTTCAATAAACAGAAATATGACAAACATAAAGATATTTATGTAAACCTAACGTTATCCTATAAATCTGTATAAGTAAATCTTTAGCACATCAGTAATAATCTTTCTTCTAAATTCAGCTTTTAAAGTTTCTCTGCATTTGTAAATTATTATTTTTTCTTATAAAATGGAAGTGAAATGTTTTCTTAATAATTTGGAACAATAATTTATCAGAATGACAATATATGATGCAATAACTAATATTAATCAAATGACTACTGTTCATAGTAATTAATTTATCCTTAATAAAAAAAATTATGAAATGTAATTAAATTATTAAACAATGTCATTTCTTTTTATAGAGGGCCCACACTTTTTAAGCAAAGAATTTACATTATGATTAAAGATGTTATTAATTTTGTACTACTTTTCCAAGCTTGGGATATTGTAATATACTCTTACAATGGAGGCATTAGAAAAGCTTAATATGATCATAGTTTTTGCCTAAACATGATATTTTCTTAGATGCATGATACTTTTTTATTAAATGGCATTTGTCTGCCTTACATTCCACAGTAAGGAAAGAGTGTGAGTATGAGGTGATATTTGTTTCACATTCACAAAATTTGATCAATCTGAAATAATACACAAATAAATCAAATGAGAAATCTATTTTGTGCCACAATTAAGTGTTTAATAAAGCTAGAGATTGTAAAGTCTAGATGTATATCAATGGAAATCTGATTTAACCACTGGCAAAGACCATAAACATAAATGTTTTATCCTGTAATCTCTATGTGGAAATCCATACGCATTTCAATATATCATTATTGTAAAGACATTAATTTACAGACAGTCATACATTCATTTGTGGATCAATTTTCTGTTTGTGAAAAAGAACCAAATATCACTCCAACTCATGTTACCGATCCATATCCAACTTATAAAGTGTAGAATATAACTACACATTCACAGCCAAAAACCTTCAATTTCCACACATACGAGATTCACATATGTTGTAATGTGATGATTCTGTCCCTCAGTAAAATTAAATATAGAAAATATATGAAGACCTACCATGCAAACAGCAAGTGTAAACAATAAAACGGACCAAGTCCAGCTCTTTCGGTGGAAGTGCATTTCTCTTGTTGTCCTGCACTTCTTTGCGTGTGGAGTGTTATGTCCAGTGGAGAGAAGGAGGCAGGAGGATGTAAGGAGTTTCAGGTAGCAGAGAGATCTCTGCTTGACTTCTGCCTGTTCTGGTACAGTAGAGAAAGACAGGAGGAAATGAAAGGCTTTCTCACTCTCATTGGATAAACATAAAGTGATACTGATGATGATCAGGGTCTTATCTGGCCTGATGTTTCCACCGCCAACCAGAATGGATAAAAGCCAATCCAGCTCATAGATCATTAACTAGATGGGCAGACTATGCCAAAGGTGTGTTACTGACGCTATGGAACACACCTACCAAAACCTGATAAACCCCTGATGACTCTCATTAATAAAATAACCATTAAACTATGGTCTGCACAAATGCAAAACAAATTCATTTATCTTTTTTTCAGTGGTGCGGTTCATATTCATACGCAATATATAACATTATACAGTCAGTATTGTTTATAATTAATAGTTTATATGGTCTGTTTTGTATTTTTTGCTTGTTCTTTGCTTTGCTGTTTTTCTTTCCGTGCAGTGCATTCGACATAGAGAGCCTGTTGAAATGCATTCAGTCAAGTCCACTGGAGAAGCTTACATTTACTGCTGAAAAACAGTTCAGACAGGTAAGATTCATCACACAAGAATGAAGAAGCATGTAGGTCTTGTTTGGCCATACACTTTTTTATGTTTTTGAAAGAAGTCTGAAATGTTCAGCAAGGCTGCATTTTTTTGGTCAAAGAAAAAACAAAACAGCAATGCTGTGAAAAAAGTATTACAATTTAACAATTGTGTTTTATTTGAATATATATTTTTTTAATATAATTCATTCCTTTGATTCAAAGCTGAATTTTCAGCATCATTACTCCAGTCTTCAGTGTCACATGATCCTTCAGAAATCATAATATGCTGATTTGCTATTGAATAAACATCTCTTCTTATTATGAACAATTGTGCTACTTAATGTTTTTGTGTAAACCATTAAGGTGACTGAACTTTTGAATGGTAGTGTATGTGACATCATATGCCTTTGTTGCTGTAACAAGACTATTGATCACAAAAAATGTTATTGAATATTTCATCTCTATGGATATGAACATCTGTGGCATTTCTTCAGGCTTCTTAGCAGAAGCTATTTCATAGGAATATAAGTCAATTATTAAGGGACAATATACAGTAAAGCATGAACAAACCCATAATATTTCACAAACCAACAAATGACAACAACAGAGAGAAAACAAAAATAGGAACAGAGAGTCTTAGCAATAGTACGTGTAGCAGTTCACCACAATGTGCAACATATGAAATGTCTGCAAGTGTTTGTTTAAGAAATCTGCTAAATTTGTGTTGTTTATTCTAATCTATCTTTTTTTTTCTTTTTTTTTTTTGATTTCCTATATAGTGAAAATATTTTTTTTTTTTCTTTGCAAACACATATTTGACTGTTATATCCTCTTTCCTTGAACCAACACCAGATATGACAAAGTTTTACATAATTGTCCTTCAGAATTGTCAGTTAAAGCAATCAGATAAGGTTCAGACCGTTGTTAAGATTAAACATGCAACTTGATAAACTGATACCTAATGTGCCAAAATTAAGCTTATGATTAATAACAGGATTGCTGTTATGCAAGCTATTTAGCACAATGGAACAAAACTTAAGAAACAGTGTGATATATCTTATGAGGTCTTTTACATTTTTACCTAGTTTTACCTTTGCAACAGTAATGCAAATAAAAACTTTGAGATATTTTTGTGCAATTTTGGCTGCTGACACCTTTTAAATAACTTAAATAGTTCAGTAGATATGCTATCATGCTTGTCTCTTGGCACTTAATAACTTACTTAAGGCCTAGACATTCTGCACTGTTTAAACATCCACAGTTTTCTATTCGCACAGTGTATAATGAGGACAAATGAGTCATGTAACCTATAAATAAGTGATTCTGACAACATTTGATTTGTGCATATAATTCTTAAAGCATTTTCATGTGACATGTGACATGAGAGATTATACAGTAGTGACTGCGAATGGAGACTGTATTTAATACAATAGTGCTCAACAAAAATAAGTCAAAAATCACAAAAATGTCAGCACACTTTTGCTCCCCAAAAGACTTTCTAATATTTGAACTTGAAAATAGCCAGACTTGTGGCTTTCACTCCATTGTGTTTAGAGGCTGATTAGTCATATTCACGTAGATTTTTATTTTATGTAAAAATATTTTAAGTATTTAAAAAGCATGCCAATGTTTCCTGTCGCTCTGCGATTTGTAGTAGTTTGTGTAAGTCTGCATGAGTCTCAATGTGCTGAATTATCCTCTAATTTACTTAGCGTAAACTTTTATTTTTGGGATTCAAATCTGCATAATATAAAACTATATGAATGAGAACAAGAAGGAACAAGACACTTATATATTTGTCTTCTATTCATTTACATTTATTTGAGTTAGGTTGCTATATATATATATATATATATAAATCCCTCATATTTGGAAAATGAAAATGAAAAAAAAAAAAAAAAACCTGGAACTCACTAAAAACATACTGTTGCATTCTATCTTCACACGTACAGTATAATATATCTTCAAGACTGTAAGACAAGTAATCCTGTATAGTTGTGAATGATTACCTGTCCTGTCCTTGAGAATCGAATTAATTAAGATTAGTGTTATCAGTGTGTACAAGATGACCGATACTCAGGACAGAGTGCCCGTTGCTATAGGAACAGGGAACATAAGTTGATCCCTGATCCTTCTGAAAGTCTCTTAGGGGTTAAGGTTTTTTTTTTTTTTTTTTTTTTTTACATTAGGTACAAAATAATGTTTTTAATTTTCATCTGACTCACCGTCCACCTCCTAAAATTCAAAACACCAGGACTGACATGTAAATATTGCCTGCTTTAAAATGCTTAATAGCTTTATATATGTATATATATATATATATATATATATATATATATATATATATATATATATATATATATATATTGTTGTATGTTAGTTTGTTTTGATTAAGCTTTAGAAAATGAATGAATGAATCTTTCAAATGCTGAGTAATAAAAGGGATTTTCCTAGCAAAAAGGTGTCTGACAAAGTAAAAGTAAATTAGAATCACATTTTAGGGTTTTTTTTTTATTTGTTTTATTTTATTTTATTTTTTTATTTTTTTTACATTAGGTACAAAATAATGTTTTTAATTTTCATCTGACTCACCGTCCACCTCCTAAAATTCAAAACACCAGGACTGACATGTAAATATTGCCTGCTTTAAAATGCTTAATAGCTTTATATATATGTATATATATATATATATATATATATATATGTATATATATATATATATATATATATATATATATGTATATATATATGTATATATATATATATATATATATATATATATATATATATATATATATATATATATATATATATATATATATATATATATATATATATATATTGTTGTATGTTAGTTTGTTTTGATTAAGCTTTAGAAAATGTGAAGAAAATATTACTTGAAATGAATAAATCTTTCAAATGCTGAGTAATAAAAGGGATTTTCCCAGCAAAAAGGTGTCTGACAAAGTAAAAGTAAATTAGAATCACATTTTAGGGGTTTTCCAGCTTTTTTTTTTTTTTTACATTTGAAGGGTGTGTGTCTCTTTAACAGTTATTTTGGATCTTCAAAAGTGTGATGCATCATGCCATCAGATAGCAAAGTTCTTCAGTAAACAGCTGTCTGGAGATTGAAGATTGGGCACAATAACTTTATTATTTTAGGTGTGGTGTCACAGTGATAATGGTTTCTGGAAGGGTGTGTGAGAATGTTTTTTTCTTTAGTGTCTGACTGTTTGTTGTTGTGTCTCATACATAGTCTTATATTGTGTAGTCACTGTAAACGTGTTAAAACTGTTGTAAAGACTGTAAAAACCAACCAACAGTCTCATGTAAAACAAGGTGGTGATTTCACATGAATTCATACAATGTTAATCATACAAAAATATATGTTTTTTTATAAAACCAGTAGCCTAAGCATGAAGGTCCACCTCCAAAACAGATATTTCAGATTGCACGAATATGATCACACAAATTAATCTAAATTATCCACCTTTTCACCAAAATGTAACATAGTTACCCCACTGAAAAATCACTATACTAAAATGTATTTGAAATACATTTGCATTAGAAATACCTTGCAATCATACTTTTAGTATACTAAATTGTTATGCTTAAAGACTGCTAAATTGGAACAACAAATTTTGTACTTAATGCACTTTAATTGTGTGGAATTAGTACTGAAGTCCAGCTAAATATATAACACAAACATAAAATAAATAATATTAAGAAATTTGCATTCTTCACAAGTAGTGCTCCAAATACAGTTAGTTTATTTTTATATCAGTCTCAGTCTCAGACGATATGTCAGTAAATATGTAATTGATTTTAACTATATTTTAACTATATTTAGTATGAAATACATGTATTTTAAATATATTACTTTTTTACTAGGGTATGAATTAAGATTGTAAGAAACAATGTCCGGTTCTTCTAATAATGCGCAACAAATGCTCTTTTTAGAATATAATCAGATTTTATTTTTTGTAATTTATCTTTAGGTAAATTGGTTTAATACATTATATTTAGCTTATTTACATTCAAATAAGCATAATAAAAAGCAAAAAAAAAAGAAAAAAAAAAAAAAAAAAAGAAAAAAGAAAATAAAAAGAAAATGACTTCCAGAATGTTTGAAGGTTTCTTTACATTGTTGGTTTTCTTGTTAACGAAGCTTCTCGTGATGATTTGCTTCCCAACTTCAGGAAATTACTCAAAGCAGTTACTGTAAGCAATGATAATGACTTGAAATGTTAAAAAGCAAAAATCCCCATGCTTATTCTTTCCAATTTAGAGTTTCTGTATGGATGTACAATATATTTTGACCTTTATTTAAGATGTTCTGGCAAGTGATAAACTATCAGGTAACTACAGGTACATCTTTTTCCTGCTCATAATCTTTTATCCTTTTGTAAATGTTATCTTTTTGGTGTCTAAATACCTATATTTGGCTAAAATGAATAGTTACTTGATTGCGGTCTTGAAAAGTTTAGCATTTCTGCTTTTTGTACCAGTGGGTGGCAATATTACGTAGATTTTGAAAAAATAGTTTTGGATTATGCTGTTTGTGTGTGAGCATACACAGTAAGTTCAAAAGTCTAAGTCCACTGCTAACAATGTTTTTATTTTTTTGAATCCTGATGATCTTGTTTTTTAAGGACGTGGAAACATCAAACTTTCCGATATCCTCATGTGCATACGTTCATTGTCTTCACACTTACGTAATCAGTGCACGTCATGAACGAAGCAAAGGATTTTGCAGTTGTCACCTACATCAGGCCTGTGCAGAGGTGGGACAGACCGCCGCTGTCATGGTTAACCACTGGCTGAGCAAAGTTGAATGTGATGATGTACTTTGACAGCTAGACTCTCATCTATAGGAAGTAACCTGCCTCAACCCACACCCTTTAGGCCATGCAAGATGTAGATTAATTTGTTTCTTCATCAGAACAGCAATGGATCCCCCGCAATGAATGGGTGCCATCAGAATAAGAATCCAAACAGCTCATAAAAAAAATCACAATAATCCACAAGTAATCCACATCCAACTCATAAATCCATAATTAAATGTCCTGGGGCAAGTTGCATAAAAGGTTTAGACTAGTCTTAAAAGTTAGTCATAATTTTTATTTTATATACATTTTTTGTTTTTATGTTTTGGTGAACATTTTCCAAATTTGGTTACATTAAAACGTAGATTAGTCTAAGATGAATCCAAAATATGATTACCCCTGGGTTTTCTGCTAGTTGGTCAAACTAGTTTTTAAGACACTGCCTTAAAACAGAGGCCACGTTTATGCAACTGGCCCCAGAAATGAAAAACTGCAAGTTTGCAAGAAACAAATCCATCATCAAGACGTGTAAATGGTCACTTCTGGCGAGTCCTTTATCTTTAATAACACTTTCTCCAGTGAAATGTCTTGATAATTTTGTTTATTACATGCTTTCCACTTCACTAGACTTTAAATTATGGACTTAAGTTGTGTGAATTTTATGTTTATTTTTTCCCCCAAACAAAGTGAGAAGTTGGGGATGTCAATTAATTTTTTATATAATAATTATAATTATAATAAATTAAAAAATATTTTATATGAATATTGAAACAAAAATAAAGTACAATTTAAATAGAAATTATAAAATTAGATGCAGTCTATCCTGTTAACTTAAATGTTATTTTGAAGAATAAAGGTTATTAATTTCAGTCTTATAAATGTTTATGTTAATTCACTGGCAAAAGCGCTAGTATTTGTAAAATTTGTGATATAAAAAATATATATTTGAAGTCCATAAAGTCCTTCTGTCCCGCTTTAATCACTTTGTTGGCATTCGGGGGACCACACTTTAGTGGTTTTCATCATAGTTGACCAATAGCACCTTTTCTGTAGTTATTCCACCACTTCTCTATATTGCGGGGTGCCACAAGGCTCTATTCTCAGGGCCATTTTATTTTCACTTTACATGCTGCCTTTCGGGTCCATTATAGCCAGGTAAGCAAGTAAAGGAATTAATAGAAGAACACCTAATATGTTTGGGGTTTGTACAGTAGAAATGCTGGCAATATTAATCTCTATATGATGGGTGGAAAAGACAGGCAGTGTTGGGGGTAACGCATTACAAGTAACTCGAGTTACGTAATCAGATTAATTTTTTCAAGTAACTAGTAAAGTAACGCATTACTTTTCAATTTACAAGAAAATATCTGAGTTACTTTTTCAAAAAAGTAATGCCAGTTTCTTTGTTTTTCCATTTATTGACTGACAAGTCTCCAGTACCCATACTGAGAGAAATCAGAAGTACAGAGGCGTTGTGTGCACTGTGTGAACATGATGTAGTTCTAGACTAAATGTGAATGTGTATTAATTCATCCTACTCACAAAAGAATTTAGAGTTAGTATTCATCAAAATGAATTAAAACAGTGAAATACAAACTTAAAATATGACACAAACCTGCAATAATTAAATGTTAAATAACACAAGTGTATCTAATCCCATTTTATTAACTTTGATGCTGTCCTTTGATGATCCAGTTCAACCATACTTATAAGCAAAAGTGACTTTAGATAAACTAACAATTGTGCTTCATTGTTTTTTTTTATTGCTAAAGAGTGTTCAATCTTCTTCACTTGTGTGCTACTGTACAGATGTGAATTTACTTTTCCTTCAGCCTGAGGTTTATTCTTTACACTTTTTGGTGTGAAAGGGCTTTTACATTTGCTATAAATAGAACTTCTTATATTAAAAACAATCAAGCCCTGCTCATATTTAAAAAGTAACGCAAAAGTAACGTAATGCATTACTTTCCATAAAAAGTAACTAAGTAACGTAATTAGTTACTTTTTTGGGGAGTAACGCAATATTTTTTACTTTTAAAAGTAACTTTCCCCAACACTGAAGACAGGGCAGGATAAAGTTTGGGTTTGTTCAGATTCATCATCAGTTTAAACAAGTAAATGGTCGCTCTTATTCAAAAAGATACTGTTTAAAGTCCTAGAGTCAGTGACAAAAATATCTAATCAAGGAAGGCAGATAAAATTTTTATGGTTAACACCAGGACGTGTAGGGATGAGGGGAAATGAAATGGCAGATAAATTAGCTATAAGTATGTTTACAAAAGGAAACATAGAAATCCAAGTAAGTATCAGTATAGCAGAGGTTAAAAGTGTGATATGGAAGACAAAAAATAAATGAAAGGCAAGAGAGGTGGGATAGAGAGGGGAAAGGAAGGCATTTATATAAAATCCAGATGGATGGTAAATATTCAGTGATTGGAAGTGGAAATCGCAGAGAGTAAACATTCATATCTATGTTAAGATTGGGGAAATGTTTATTAAATAAAACACTCAAGATGATAGGAAAGCATGATACTGGATTGTGCGAGGTTTGCCAGGAAGTCAGTGGAGCATCTGTTCTTGATATGCAGCAGGTATGATTTTCAGAGAGAGTTGATGGTGAATAGGTTGAGAGAGATAGAGGTTCAGGACATGACATTAAAAGGGCTACTGAGCACACAACATAGAACACAGACTAGAATTCTGATGAATTTCTTAAGGGACACGGGTTTTACATAGAGTATGACAAGTTATAGGAGAACTAAGGAAGGTTGAAAATATTATTATTATTATTATTATATAGTAGAATTTGTATTTGTATTTGTATCTGTATGCTTGGGTGAGAAAGGGGAAGGAGGGGAATTGGTTGAATTAGTCTGTAAACCTAGTACCGTATCTAATCCACACTCCGGAGCAGATGGTGGCAGTAATGCACCAATTAGGCTGGATTCCAACTGCAGACGAAGAAAAAGACTTTGATGCAATGATTTCAAAGCTTAGACCAACTGTCAGAAATCTCAGTGTGACTTTTGATAGTAACCTGAAATTTAATAAACAAATTGACAACATGGTTAAAGCTTTTTTTTTCCCAGCTTTGTCTTTTGGCCAAAGTCAAACCATTTTTGAATCGCTCTGACCTTGAAAAAGTTATTCATGCTTTTATCAGTTCAAGATTAGATTATTGTAAGGCACTTTATGTTGGTGAGAGATGCTGGCTTTTCGTTGGCCAAACAGGGCTGTTAGGTCAACAAATCAACTTTTGCTGGATGTTTTGAGGTAATGGTACAATTACTGGGGTGGCCGAGCTTTTTCTGTAGCTGGACCCAGACTCTGGAATAAGCTTCCCCCTGAAATGAGTGCCATTACTGACCTATAGGCCTATTTACAGCTTGGTTTAAACTTATTTATTTAGAATGTCTTTTAATATCTCGCAATGTTGTTACATTTTTGTGTATTTTATGTCATTTTTGTTGTTGGGTTATATTTTGTTTTTTATTGCTGTTTTTATTGGAAAGCACCTTGGTTCACCTTGAGTGTTGTAAAGGGCTATATAAATAAATGTTGATTGATTGATTGATTGATTGATTTGGATGAGGAAATGTTTTTTTTTTTTTCATCCATTGTGACTGTCATCTTCATATGTGACCCTGGAGCACAAAACAAGTCTTAAAGGGGTCATATTTCAAGGGTGCAATTTCAAGTTTTTCTTACTCTTTGGAGTGTTACAAGCTGTTTGTGAATAGATGAGATCCATAAAGTTGCAAAGAGTAAAGTCTGAAACCCAAAGATATATATTTTTAAAAAGTTAAGACTTGTTCAAACGCCTTGTTTAAACACCCCCCCCCCCCACGTCTACGTCATGATGTGGTAGATTTGCATAACGCCACCTAAATGTTCACACAAAGTAAGAAGGCATAACTTGATTCCCGCTGTTGCCACCGGCACCATTTTGTGGAGATGTGAAAGCGAAAATACTTTGTTTGGCCTTCCAAAATAGGACACAACTAGAAATCAGTGGTTAAGCTGTAATTACAACACTGTTACAAAACAGTTCAACACAAATATTCAGATGTGTGCAGCACATTTTACGGAGGACTGTTTCCTGATCCTGGGAGAGAAGACTACAATGCTGGCTGTTCTGAATCACAGTCTGTAAGTACATTTACATATTTAAAGGATTTGCCACTGGTGATTCAAACATGAGTTTTGAGCAGTGTAGAGCACCGATTCTCAATTCCAGTCCTTGTTTTTTAATCATTTAGCAGATGCTTTTGTACAAAGTGACAATGAGAACAATAAAAGTAAGCAATCAGACCAACAAGAGAACAATAACAGTATATAAGTGCCATGACAAGTCTCAGTTAGTCTAGTACAGAACACATAGCCAGGTGTTTTCTTTTTCTTTTTTTTTTTAAGAATATGATAGACATGAAATGTTGTATGTTTCTCTCATGGTTTCAGAAGTTTGTTCTATTTGAACGTAAGTGGACATGACAGTATATTCCACTATGAAATCCAGTTCGAAGCGAATGTATATGTTCCTTTCAAAGTGCACTGAAGTGTGCGAGACATGAATTTAAATTGTATGTATTTACAGAGTTATATGATGTCACACTTGTCCGTGTGTGAAGACGCTGGCCAATCAGAGCACACCTGGTTTTTCAGACCGATGAGCTTTGTAAAAAACTGTGCGTTTCAGAAAGGCGGGACATAGAGGAGAAACAATAATGTACATTATGTAGAAAATATTGTGTTTTTTTAACCTTAAACTGCATAAACGCATTGCATTACACCAAATACACAACATAATGTTCTTTTTAGCAACATGTATCACAGGTATATTTGTAGCAATAGCCAAAAATACATTGTATGGGTCAAAATTATAGATTTTTCTTCTATGCCCAAAATAATAGGGTTATTAATTAAAAATCATATTCTATTAAGAATTTTTGTACATTTTCTACTGTAAATATATCAAAACCTTATTTTTGTTTAGTAATATGCATTGCCAAGAGCTTCATTTGGACAACTTTGAAGGGTATTTTCTCAATATTTTTTTTTTTTTTTTGCACCTTCAGATTCCAGATTTTCATATAAATCTCAATTTAAAAAAAACTGACCCTTACGACTGGTCACATATACATTCCTAAATAGCATGTGTTGCTATAGCGTTTAGGATGTTTCTGCATGTATGACATCATACCCCATCTTTGGCTCTCAAGTGACATTACTAAAGAATGCCAAAGATTAACAATTTATATTTTAAAGACCACAGCTCGCTGTCTCTCCCAAATGGCTTTTGCATTTCTTTTCAGCTGGCTTTTGATTCTTGGTTCATGCCCCAGTGTAAGGTCCTGTTTGCAGTGTGACCAGGTGGCTCGTTATGTGCATGAAGACTTCCTGTCCACAATTAAAGGGTTCACTGTCCATGATCAGATCAAACTGAAGCAAATCACTGAGCATGTTTACATCAGCTATCTGGACACCAGCAGACAGTTTCACAGTGTCATAGGTACTGCTGTAATATACAGTAGCTGGGAGACACTGCTTCATATCTGCAAAATGCTTTAAAATGTAGAAATTGTAGGAAAATGCTTAGGTGTTTTGAAACATGTGATGATGTTGAGTGCTATCTGACGATTGCTTTAGATCCAACAACTCTCTATCGTGCACTGACAGAATACCAGAGTGTATTCAAGAGGCACTGGATAGAGGACAGGACAGGTGAGTGCTTGTGGAGGCAGATTATGTCCTCTTTCATGTTTTAAAAAGAAGAAAAGTCCTAGTCTGAAGTCTAGAGCAAGATAAACGAAGATGCTTTACATCTGACATGTAAAACTAATGTTGTGTTCTGCTTGTTTAGATTCTGTTCAGTGGGATATACTGGAGAAAGGCAAGATAATATTTTAGAAACATTTGGAGATTTTTGCTGCCCACGGTATAGCATACATTAGTTTAAACGTGTCAGAACATCTAATTCTCACTTTTTTTTTTCTTCTTCTTCTTTTTCAAAGGTCTGTGTCCAAATACATGTAAGTAGAGATTTGAGATCCCTCTATTTCTTTATAATATTATTCTGAATATCTTAACACAAGAAGTCAAAATCTTGTACACACTTATTCTTTGTTAGTACACCAAAAAAAAAGTAACACATGTAATAAATGATATGTGAAATTGTGTATGCGTTACATGACACTGAGTGTGTAAAGTATGATATATTTATTGCTCAATGGGTGTGTGGGTGCATACGGATGCTTGTTTGCTACAGGGCTGCTGTATTAGAGAGTGATGAACTGCACTTCCTGTCAGCATGGGCTCTTTACGTGTCAGTCTGCCACGCTGCCACTAGACTCTGGATGTGGGACAGACAAACGCCCACGGATACACTCACCAAGATGATTTTATCTGACTTCATGAACATGGAACACTTCTCTTTTGTCCTTCTCCCTTCTTTGTATTCTTTCTCTCACGCACGCGGTGTTCCTATCAGAGCATCATCTTAAGGCAGATGAAGGAGAGGAGGTGGTGCTGGACTGTTTCCTGCCCTGGCACGCTCTTGTAGTTGGGCAGACTGTGTACCATTACTCCTGGCATCCTGGAGAAAAGAATGTACGTGCACACAGACAAACAAACACATCTGCTGTTTTCAAAGAATCCTGAAGCCATTTTGAATACTGTTTTAGACAACATCAGAAATACACTGTAGTATATGTTTTTAAACGAGTCCTTATTACAGTTAAATCTACTTTAAAAGAATTGAAACAAGTGCAAACTGACCGTAATGTTTTTGGAAAACCTTATTTAAAGAAAATTGATTATATTTACTGCAGGCATTATATATATATCCTTAAATGTAATATTGAATAACACACTACATATAAAATTATAGTCAAGTACTTTACATAAGTAAATTAAAATATATGTAGCTACTATTTTCAAAAAAATTACAAATAATATTATTTAAAATGTACTTTGAGGTAAAATGTGAATTTGTCATATTACAAAGTGCATTTTTCAAAGTTTACTTATATGTGTTAAGAAACAGCCATTAAAGTGGCTCTAAATAGACTTGAGTGGCCTTTTATTTCCATAATGTTATAAGCAAATAGCTACAGTTTTTTAATATTATTTGTGCTATTTGTGTATGTTGGAGAGTAGCTAGCTAAAAACAGAGATGCTAACTTTCTTCTAATTTTCTTAGTAGTATGACAACAGCTCGGCTGTTTTTCCTCCAGTAATAGTCTACTTTCCCCAACAAGTACTAGTTATAATGTGTCATTTTATAGTAATGTTAAAGAAAACATTGAATAGCTTTAATATACCTTGTAGTCTACCAGGTAGCCTACTGTAAATCATTAGGTTTTTGCTTGATATATCTGTAGTTTTAAAATACTCTCAAATATTGATCTTTCCAGACCAGAGAACAATGATTTAAATTTGATTTATTCACTAAAATGTACTAAAACGCAGTCTGTTTATTATTCACTGCAAGCTGTGAGATGACGGAGAGTATGAAGCGTTGACAGAGGAGTCTAAAATTGTCCTCAATCAGCTGAAAGTCAATGAGGAAGGCATGTACCTGCCTCCTACAGGATTAAAAGGGTACTGTGCTGTCCGCATGTACTTCATACTGAAAGGTAGGCGACATTTATTGAATTTAATAACTCATTGCAGTCTAGATTTGTCCTCCTTTCATCTGTCTCTCTTTCCCTCAGTCAACCCACTGCTGTCTACAAGCCCTAGACTGATTGTGGCTTTGCTGTCCCTGCCCTCGGCTTATGATACCATACCACACTTCTCGGCCTTCAGAGGAGCAGTCTCATCATTATAGTGATTTTACTGTACTCGGCATCACAGGCAGCCTTGTCATCATAGCGAACCTCAGGTATGTCATAACAGGATGGTTAGAACATATTAAAAAGGGGCTTTTGAATCAAGTTCGAACAATAACAAGAACAAAATAGAAACTGGGCGAAAATAAAGACAGTGAAGGAAAGAATGAGTAATTAACTGACAATAACAGTTATTAAGCATTTTGTAGAAAAGGACTTGTGGGCCTTTCCCTAAATTTAGCTTGACATAACAATTATTGGATGGCCGTAAATAATTGTCTTTCTTTTTTTATGATTAATTTATATACTTTAAACAATTACAAAAAATAAAATAAAATAATAATTACTATAATAATAAAATACAAAATTTACAGAAAATGAAATAATTTTCTTTCTGTGCACATTTTATGCTACTATTATTGTATATACAGTAGTAGCTGTATTATATAAGACAAATTTAATTTCCATTAATAATTGTAATTTGTTTATTTTTATAAATTTTCATATTTTGCAAGACATAAATGAGATATAATCAGGCCCACATGGAATTAGAAGATCAGCAGATTTCCACAGAAGTGGAATGGATTGACTGTCATTGTTTGTTTATGAAATATCATGGCCAGTGCTCTTACTGTTAACTAAAACTATTACATATCATTTCCATTAATTGCATTAAAGCGGAGCTAAAATAATGTTTAAGTATTAGATGTGATTCTGTCATGTTGCTTTTATCATCTATTTAATTTCACATAGGCTATACAGATTTTTTAAATAACGTTAGGGTCAGTGTTTTTTTAATTATTATTATTTAATACTTAAATACATTAAAATAAACACATTTATGTGACACTGAAGACTGGAATAGCGGCTGCTGAAAATTCATCTTTGCAATAAATTCCATTGGAAAACAGTACCATGACGCATGCTCAAAACAGCCGTAAAACAGACACTCATTTCCACTTCCATTTATTTATTTATTCCACCTGTATTCATTGCTTTTTTAGTATTTAAATTAATATGGGAAGTCGATGGCCATTTTAAGGCATGCAAATGAAAGAAAAGAAGAAGAAGAAACAGCATTTGGCAAAAGCTCATTCAGAAAATAGTGACATCATTATTTGAAATGAAGTCATGTGACGAGCTCTGGATTTTCATGGGTCATTTATTTTGGGTTTGTTTCAGTGGTTAATGCCATTTGCATTATTATCTGTCCACCAGGTGCTGTCGTATGTTATTCAATTACACACCAAGTTCACAAACACGCACACGCTATGTAAAATAGACCCATTCACTGGAAATGCAAAAGGAAGACATGTTTCAGACACGTTTTGGTTGGGCAGACACGTTGGAGAGAATGAGAGATCAAGTGAGAGAGGTAAATCTCTTGGATTACAGTGTTTTTCTACAATTAATATTCCCCTGCCTACTGGTTAATCCTGGGGATTATCCGCTCTTCTGGCCAGAGGAGAGTACGCTGAAAACTCTCAAACGCTTGTTTTCATATGAAGTTCCCCTTCGGTAACTGAGAGACTGTCAGACTTCCTGTTCTGAATGGCTGCATTACATCTGATCGACTGTTTTTCAGTTCTTTCAGTTACAGTATTGTGTTGATCAGCGTGAACAGGTGGCTGCAGACTTTAGAAGATATATCAGAAATGTGACTTTTTTTCCCCCACAGTATTTCATTACTACAAAGCAGCTTTATAGAAAATCACAGTGTTAAAGTGTATGATATCCTTATGTTATCGTGTCACTGGGGATTCTGGGGAAAGTCCTTTAAGTAACAGGAAATGATCCATTTTGAAAGTTCTGCTCAGTTGTGATTCTGAATGACTGTTTTTTTTTTTTTTTCTCGGCTATTGTTTACCATCTTTCTGCATTTTCCTATTGTTTTACAGAGACAAGTGACATCATGGGAGGCAAGAAACAATGCCAGAGAAAACACAGGTTTAACAGTTCTTCCAAAACATTTTTTCTTTTTTTTTTTAAACTAAACTGATTACATTATCTTTTTTATTCGTCCAGCTTTCTGGCTTGAATGGGTTATTTGTTTCTCTGGAACAAAACATAGAATACAAAACAGAACACGTACATAGAATAAGTTTTGATTTTCACTGGATTACTCATCAACTTCCTTTATGAGACACAGACGGTTTGATTAAATAAACATGGAGGAGGCATCCCTCAAGCAAATATTTTTGTGATCAAGTTGTCATGAGTGTTAATATTAGGTCGAAATATCTGATGTATAAATCATTTCTGGAAACAACTAACACAGGAAATATTAAGTAAATAAATAAATAAATATGTAAACAGTATCTTATATATCTTCATGTGCTCACATCCGTAGGTGATTATTAAAGTATCAAATATTAGTTTAAATGAATTATTTTATTTAATGTAGTAGAATTTGTGAAATATTCATGTCTAAACCCTTGTACCATATAATGCATTGATTATATAATGATGCGTATGATAATATATAGTTAAGTTGAATTGTTTTCTGACAGTAAACAGGCCGTTTCTGCAGCAAGAAGGGACAGTTCTATATTTTTTTTTTTCTCTGCCAAACAGGAAGTTGTGACATTATATAGCTCGTTACACTAACCTCAGCCCACAGCAACGACTTCACAACAGTTTACACATTTAAAATGAACACCCTCATGCTGACACCCTCACAAAACCACAAAGATTAATCAATGCTACACTCACACACACACACACACTTAATGCAACAGGTGTTTATGCTGAATTCACGTAACATATGATTAAATAAACAGATGAGAATGGAAACAATGGAACATTTTTTATGCATCTACTCATTCTGAACTCTTGTTTTTCAGTTATTATTAATCTCGGTACAGTAGGCATATTCTTGTTTTTAATTCATTGCACTAAATTAACACATGCAGTTAAAACATGAACAGTTAATGTCATATCAGCTGTGAAGCAAGTCTTCACTAAATCATTTGATCCAATGATGGTATTGAGTTACAAACCAGTTATCTGACATGCAAAGACATGCGCTTAAAGTCAGACTAATATGAGGCAAGTACGAACACAAAACCTCATATTCTTAAGCTTAAAAGGAGGAGGAGTGTAGGATTAAAGAGTAGCCAGTTGTGGGCGAAAGTGTAGGGGAAAAAGACGGGGGAGAGACAGAGTGAATGAAGGGAAATTCAAGACTGAGGGAGTGAATGAGAAAGACGGACGGATCTGAACTCAGCTGCTCTTTACATTCATTCAGGGAAAGAAAAACTGTGCATGGGAGGATCCTCCTCCTCTTCATTTAACAAAACTGGTTTTAGTTTTGCTTTGTTATTTTAGGGTGAGCTGAATATGTACAAGTGTTTATTTTACAATGTTGAGAAACACTGTATATTTTGGCAGATAAGAAATTATTTCAATCAGTGCGATGCTACTTTTCATTAAAGCATCAAAATGTGTCTTATCATTTTAACCCTCATGTCCTGCTCGGGGTTTCAGAGAATCATGCTAATAGCTCAGATTGATATAACAATTGAAAACCTGTTTATGTGCTGTCAAACGATTAATTGATTAATAAAAGTTTGTGTTTATATAATATATCTGTGTGTACTGTATATTATATACCGTATTATGTATACACATAAATACACAAACATGCATGTATATATTTAGAAAATATTTACATGTATTTACACTGCATATATGTATATACATATTATTTATATTATATTTAATAAATAAAATATTTTTCTTAAATATGTACATGCACGTGTGTGTATTTATATAAATAAATAATAAATATACACAGTACACATATATATTTTATAAACAAAACCTAATCACGTTGAATCATTTGACAGCACTAATATATATATATATATATATATATATATATATATATATATATATATATATATATATATATATATATATATATATATATATAAGTGCAGAGATACTCTCCTGTCAACTGTTTATTTAAATTTTAATCTTAGTTTATCGTTAGTGGTTTTTCATTTTTAGCTGTGTCAGTTCGAAAAATTACTCAAATCGTCACCAGTCACATGATAAACAAGGCAGTTAACAATTCAATAATATCTGCCACCTGGGTTTCAGTGAGGGCTGAGGAAAAATAAGACAAAGACTAAAATATCTAAATTAATAATGATATACACGTACATCACTTCACTTAATTGTAATAGAACGTGAATGTTAAGAATAATCTCTCTCTTTTTTGTCAGCATGAGGCATAATGATGTCATTTGAAGTCATGCTGCTTATGTTGACCGCAAGGCGTTTTTAGTTATCTTATGGGGGTGTTTATGAGCAATAGCATAAGCCTGCATTCTTGTGATGATGACTCAAACATCCTCCCTCATGTTAGTAGTGCCATATGTTTATTGTTGTCATTTAAAATAAATAAAAAGGTGAGCTCAGACCTGTGGGTGATGTTCCACACAGAAATAAATGTGGGTCAACTTATTTATTTTATTCTATTTTTTATTTTAATTTTGGCTATTAGTTTCTACCTTCATTTAAATTTACTAGTTTCTATACATTCATTTGAATCTACATTCTATTCCTGGCTACTTTTTGCTGTACTTTCCCTCTGATTTTTACAGTAGTGGTTCTACAATAAATGGCAACTGCATACCGTGACAATAGCAGGAAATGACTGTGATCAAATGACTATCAACAATAACTCTAATTATGTGTTGTGATTTATTAGCATGATTAAAATGAATTTAGTTTCTTTTTTATGTTTGATCGACAAATACCATACACAATTGTATAATATAATCATTATATAATAATAATCATCATAATGTTGACTTACAGTGACCAGTGTTAAGTCGCTGTCCCAGTTGATGAGTCACACTAATACTGTAGGTCACCTGACTCAGCTCACCACAATAGCATAAAAATCCCCAACCACTCATTAAGGAACAGTTCACCCAAAATTGAAAATTTGCTTAAAAATTACCCTATGGCTTCTAAGATGAGTTTGATTCTTCATTAAAACAGTTTTGGAGAAATTTAGCATGACATCACTTGCTCATCAATGAATCCTCTGCAGTGAATGGGTGCCGTCAGAATGAGAGTCCAAACAACTGAAGAAAAAGAAAAAAAACATTACAGTAATCCACAGCTAATCCAAACTACTTCAGTGCATCATTGGATGTCTTGTGAAGTGAATCACTGTGTGCTTGTAAGAAACAAATCCAACATTTAGGCGTTTTAACCGAAGCCATTACTTCTAGCCAATACAGCCCAGTCCATAATCCATAATAACACTTCCTTCAGTGTAAAAGTCCATCCACTGTTGTCCTCTCACATAAAATCCACTCATATATTTGTTTCGAACTGTTTTTTTTTTCTTTCTTATAAACAGAGCTTGATCTGTTCACATTTCTCTCTTAATTCAAAAGTCATGATTTTTCTTTGGGGAAAACAATATTCTGGATAGAAGAGCTAGTTGGAAGCAACAGTTTGACTTTAAAATCATGATCAGACTTCATAGTCAATCACTTAACTGTGTTCGTTCATAAAAAACACATTACAAGTTTTAAACAAGCAAAATGTATGGAGATTCTGGACACCTTTGTGATGAAGTTGTGCTTATTAAGAACGGATAAGTGAGATCAAGTATAATTATAAACATATAAAAGTGCAAATTAATAAGCTTTTTTTTTTCATTTTTGCTATAACTGTGTTCTGTAACACCATCACACTTGTTAGGAGAAAATGAATTCAATTATAAAAAGATCCAGGTTCCCAGCCAAAGTAAAACCCAATGATAGTACTTAAACTGTTATCCTATGCAGCACAATAGGACTAGTTTTTATTATATTTAATGGCAGAAAATGATAGTCTGCACTGATCTCACTGTTAAATTCTTAATACACCATTTTAGTATAAGAAATCATTATCTTGAATCTTGTACAAATCTGGCACTGCATGATTATAAATTATTCTGTATTTCTTATGCTTAAGCAGAGGGCAAAACAATGAATACCAATTACATTGCATTCAGAAGTAATGATATTAGTTTTTAAAGCTGCAGACAAAGAGCCGGTGCAGAGCCAAAAACAGTGGGGGAAAGTGCAGTGAAAGACAAACAAGCTTTCATAGGAACAGAGAGAGAGAGAGAGTGAATGCAGGGTTTGTGAATGTGACCTCAGATTGCAGACTGCTGTTAAAGATTATCCAGCCCCTTGGGCCGTTTAATTCCAAACATAATCCTGCATCCAGTGTCCATGTTGTTTTTCCACTTTATAACCCATGGCCTATTTCTCCACTGCACATCATTTCATTCACAAGTACAACAACCCCCTCCCCTTTATAGCACCTGTGTGTGGACGTGCATGGAGAATGGAGCCCTGGACAACCACAGTAAGGTGAATGCGTGGGAGGCCGTGCTATTAGCCTCGTTCATGCATCCAGAGAACAACCTGCTCCTTAATGTCTACAACTTGTTCTTATAGGGGTTAAAAATAGACGTACATTTGAAATAGGTCTGTTTGTCTTTGCGTTTGTGAAGTCACATATAGAATTGATTTCAGAGTACTTAAAAATCATTCCATAAGGACGTAATGTATTGTAGATATACTTACTGCATATAATCCTAATAATAAACCTTTGGTATTGTAATTATAGGCTGAGCTGAATATGTACAAGTGTTCATTCTCAACTGTCATCTGCAGGCAGAGAAAGATATTACCATGTTGTGAAATACTGTATATTTTGTCAGGCGAGAAATTATTTCAGTCAGTGCAATGATTATTTTTATTACAACATAAAAATATTTCTTATTCTTTTAACCCTTGTTGGGGCTTCAGAGTCCCCAGAGCTAATAGATCTAAATATTATTCATCACAATGATATGTCATGATACATTCCCTAGTCTTGTGAGAGTTGTGAAAAATTACTTGTTTGGGGTCTCCGAGACACTAGATTGTGATAAAATTGTAATGAAATTGTCGGATACACACTTGTTGGATCTGTTTATTTTAATGTCTTCATTAAAATCGCTGCCTGGGGTTTGATGAGGTCAGATGAACATATTAAATAATTTAAAGGAAAATAAATACAGTAGGTACATTTCTAAATTACTATTATCATTTTCACCTAAATGCATTACGAATATGCGTAATGCACATAATCCTAACAAACCTCTAGGATTTTTATAATCAAATCAACTAGAAATGTCTAGGGTTCAATTCAAACTTGTTGTTGTTGTTTATTTCTATTTTTCTTTGTTTGTAAAGCACTTACCTTTATATTGTATTATATCATTGTGTGTTTTGCTTTTTCTTAGCAGCTTTTATATCTATTTGTCATTTTAACAAATTGCATCACCCACTGAAACCGTACACCTGTATGGAAAGTTGCAGCGCGGTGTATTTTACCCACACACAATGACATGGTCAAGTATGAAAACACATGATCTCCTTCAGCGCGTGGTTTGATGTTCCTGATTTAACGAAGTGACCTTGCACAAAGCCCTCAAGCCAACCACAAAGGTGTTATAATAGAACGCACTCTAACGTGTGTGTGTGTTGCGGTTCTACAGCTCTATAATGGTACTGCTTAAACTCACGTCACAAAGTAAAAACACGGGTAACCCCAACGACCACGTGCCAGTGGGAAAACTGTTGCGCGCGTCAAGAGCCATATATGGAACGTCGGTCTAAGTCAACAAGCCATATATGGCGCTTCCGTGCGTGACGTCGGTTCCTTTTGTGGAAAATGAAGGCGTGGCTGTGGCGAAGGAGAGGCTATACAAATACTGTTTCCAACCCTGCCTCGCTGTAGAATCACATCTGCTGACAAATAAAGGACTTTAAAACGAAATTGACATTTAAAGACAAAATTATTCGATGTTCATTTTAAAGTAATAAAACTGTGAAAACACGTCAGGCATCTACGAACAAAATAATACAGAATTTATTTTTGTCATCTGTTTTTGTTATTGTTTACAGTTCTTCATCTCTACTTTACAAACGAATTCGTTACCATTTATATTAAAGCGCTGTTGTTGATGCTGTGAAGAATATCCGTTTCTCCTCACGGCTGTTGTTTTGTCTGGAGAGGTCATGGGTATCGGCAACCCTCTGGAGATCTCTGGCAGTGAGTTGGTTCAGATTTTGAGGACTCCCTCTGAGCTTTTCGCGTCTGGGGGATGCATCGTGTTGGACTGCCGGCCGTTCCTCGCCTTCTCTCGAGCGCACATCCTCGAGTCCCGCAACGTCAACTGGAATTCCATGCTGAGACGGAGGTCCAAGAGCTCCGTGGTGTGTCTGGAGTGGCTGGTGGCCGATAAGTCGCTGCTGGCCCAGCTGCGGAACGGGGACTTCTCTCCAGTGGTGGTCCTGGATGACAACAGTCGCTCGGTCCGAGATCTGAAGAGCGAGAGTCTGGCCAGTCTCCTCCTCAGTGCCCTTCAGTCAGAGGTCCAGTCTGCCTCGACGCACATCTGCTTCTTACAAGGTAAACTTCACAGAACTAGACATGTTGTCATTGTTTTGGGGGGAATCAATGCTTCAGTTCAGTTCTGAACTATTTCATATATTTCTTTACACTGTAAAATGGTTTTGCAGGTCATTTAAAAAGCTTGTGAAAAAAGAAAGAAAAAAAAAACCTTGTAAAAAGTATGTGGTAACATCTAAAATAAATGTAACAGTAACGAAAAAATTTGATTAAAGAACATTTATAGAAGAAATAGCTCTATCTATCTATCTATCTATCTATCTATCTATCTATCTATCTATCTATCTATCTATCTATCTATCTATCTATCTATCTATCTGAATAATAGTAGTACTTTATATTATTTAAATACATTTATTTTCGCTGTAAAAATGGAAAAATTACAAAAAAACTTCAAAACATTCACATGTTAACTTCTGATTTGATTTGGAATACTATGATTTATTATGACTATTTTATATCAACAAAAGTAATTAGATGCTAGTTCAATATTCATATTATTAGTTATGGAATGTAACTTTTGCATACTGAATAAACAGCTGCTTTATACACTATACAGAAAGATTTGTCAGGTAACATAAAAATGTGCGTCATGTGGTAAAATCTGCATCAACTGTATTCATTCCAGTCAAAAATAATTACATATATATATATATATATATATATATATATATATATATATATATATATATATATATATATATATATATATATATATATATATATATAAGATATTACAAAGGAGAAAATTACCTTGTTTTGCAGTGTATTACATTCGCACCATAGGTTATTTTTAATTCAAAATGTAATTTTGCTACACTTGCAGGTTTGTTACAAATTTGTTGAGATGTTTGCTTGCTCTGTTTGTCGAATCCTGTAAAATGAAATGCAAATTATTAACAACAAAATGTTTCCTTTGACCAATTCTAGGTGGATTTGATGGGTTCTTCACACTTTATCCAGAGCTCTGCTTTAGCCCTCCTGTCATGTGCTCAAATCATCCTGCTCTCAGCGATTCAGAGCCCATTGTTTCCGGAAGAAAGACTCCTCTCTATGATCAGGTTAGCTATGTGAAATCTCAGAATCATTATGAATAATCTAACAGCATTTAATATGTCAAAATGTACTTTAAAGACACTCATTGATTTTGTCCATTTTGATTTCTAGGGTGGTCCAGTCGAAATCCTCCCCTTCCTCTTTCTGGGCAGTGCGCATCACTCATCCAGACGGGAGACTCTGGAGCGATGCGGGATCACCGCTGTGCTCAACGTATCCTCTTCCTGTCCCAACCTGTTCGAGGAGGAACTTCAATACAAAACTCTGAAGGTGGAGGACAGCCTGGCTGCAGACATACGCATCCTCTTTCCAGAGGCCATCCACTTCATCGGTAAGTCCTAGTGGCATCCACAAAAATACATTTCTGAATCCTTAAGGAATTTAATAATGACCTAAAAACTAACGCTCATCTTCATTGCATCTGCAGATTCGATAAAAGAGAGTGGCGGTCGAGTGCTGGTCCACTGTCAAGCAGGAATCTCCCGGTCAGCCACCATCTGCCTGGCGTACCTCATAAACGCTCGACGTGTCAGTCTGGACGAGGCCTTTGACTTCGTAAAACGCCGCCGACAAGTCATCTCGCCCAACTTAGCCTTCATGGGCCAACTTCTGCAGTTCGAGACGGACGTTTTGTGCCCCTATTCTGTACTAGACAGAAATAGCGGTGGCACTGCTTTTTGAACTTTAATATCTTGAACTGGCTCCACTAACTTTCAGAAGACAGATCTACTGACCACAGCTTCGACGTCATAGACTGTGAAAGATCTGCAAAGGTGCTTTCAGGAAGTTTTAGTCTTATGCTATCTATGGGTGTTGTTTGGGTAATAGATGGCATCAGCCGGCCACCTGTTCTCGATTGTTTATGGCAATACAAACTAAACACAGAGGAATGGCTTTCAGTGTTTCCGCAACAACAATGGCATCGCTGACTCACTTCTACACCCAGTAGCCATCATGGAAAATGTAATAACCACGTGTCATTGTGATATTCTACTACTATTATCATGTAACATCGACCAAAGATAACTTGCATATGAGATATTGATGAAACAGACAAACAGCTTACCCAAAAATGGGCAATAAAGCATTTCGCTTTCATTTTGGCTTGAGCGGTAATATACGTTGTATGTATGTGTATGTATGCAAATGGTTGCATCAGTCAATGTTCCAGTTGACTGCCGTGCCTGATGCTGTGACCATATAAGGCTGTGACGTGTGGTTAGTCTTCTGTCTGGTAAATGTCAAGTTTTTCCATGAAGTTACTGTCTAATTGTCAGTCTCAAACACGTTTTAAAGGGCGAACCGACCTGACAAACTGTGATCTTAGCTCATTTTAAAAGCAAGTTCAATTGTGTCGGGACAGGCACTAAAGCCTTGTAATTTATTTTAATTTTTTATAAAGTGTTATTTTATTCCCTTTATTTTTGTGAATATTTATTTATATATTTTCATCCAAGCAATGCACTTTAAATTAGATTTGTTTGATCTTTTGTAAGCTATGTGGTTCACTTATTTCAGTATGTCAATAAAATGATGGATTCATTTTCTTTAAAGCAGAAGTCTATGTTTTGTCTTTTATCTTGTTTTAAATTATTACTCACTGATAAATTATGGTCCCAATTATTACCATAGGCCACAGGTAATGACACTTTACTTAATATGATTTTCACAATAATAATCTTATGCTTACCAAAGTTGCATTTATTTAATCAAAAATGCAGTTACATTATAAAATATTATTACAATGTATTTACTATTATTTATTTACAATTTATTTATTATTTACAATTATTACGATTTTAAATAACCAGTTTTTATTGTAATATATAGCAAAATTTACATTTCATTCCTTTTGAAGCAAAGCTGAATTTTCAGCATCAATTACTCGAGTCTTTACTGTCACACGATCCTTCAAAAATCATGCTTTTTTCAGATTTTTTAATGAACGAAAATATCAAAGTAACAGCATTTACGTGAAACCGTAATCCTGAGTCTTGCTAAAGGTACTGGTCCCAAACATTTGCAAGTTAGTGTTGCAATACTAAAGCATTCCGAGCAGCGGAGTAATCATAAACAGATACCACTGCTTATTTCTTAGTTTATTTCACATTGTTGCAATAGTCTTTGGCGCACATTTCGGCACTGTCTGTTCTTGTTCGGTGCTGTGGTAATCACGCGAAAGTATTAAAATGGAAATTGAATGCCTTTTGGATTTGCTACATATTATATAAAGCAGCTGAAATATTTTAGCACAGCGCCATCTACTGTCAAAGGAAAAAAATACTGTTTAATACAGGTAATACAAATAATACAGGAGGCCACAAAGTGGCAGTGTTAGTCAAAAAATCTATAAGCATGAGCTGGTCTCTACCATGCTAGATTTATAATTATGATTATCATTTAAATCTTATATCGCACTGAAATTGTTGAATGTGTTGAAGGTGAGCAAATGTCAGTAGCAAGAAACAGAGGAGTTTGTTTTGTAACTTTGGAGCATTGTGTGGAATACATAACCAAATCAGAGATGACCAATCAAGTAGCATGTGGGGTGATTCGTGATTGTGTAACAGAAGGTCATTGTGCTTACAGCCATCAGCATCTACAACTCTTTCATTGTGAGAGTAAGCATGGAAGACATTTAGCTTTCTGCCACACTTTGATGGAAGTTCTAAACACTTAGGGTGAAACAGATCGCTGTAGCCCATGTGAGGCAGGTCCTGCGAGGACAGCATTGATATGGTCTCATGTCCCTCAAAACTCAGAACATCCTCTGTGTCATGCTCTCTGGAAAACATATGAACTTGTTTGCTTACTCAGGCAGTTTTAAATTTACATTTAAATTGGATCAAGCCGTGTTTAATTTTGTTTGAGTTTCAATGATGGCCTCTCAATATTTCTGAATTACATTTTACCCAGTAAATATTTAGGCTGTTAAGCTCTTACACTATGATTGAAATCATTAACTATTTCATATAAAAACTTTTCATCTGACATTATTCTGACAGCAGCAATTTCTGCCTCATTTTACTTTGAATGCCTAAACAAATAATTGAAATAATGCTTTGAACAGGCTATGGGGAATATTGGCAGGCTTGTCAGCTCCAATGCACTTTGTCAGCTAAATGAATTTGGAAAACCTGCATGTTGCCCAGGGTTAATTCTGTTTGTGAACTCTTACAACAGCAGGGACATCACAGAGGCTTAGTTTTTGTTGTTGGGAATTAAGGTTGCTTCAAATTATGTGTGTGTTTGTGTGTGTGTTTGTGTGTGTACAAAGGCGCTACACAAGATCCCGGGCCTATGCATATGCAATCCTAATGGGCCCCCCTCCCCTTGAAAATATATATTCCAGACTTTTCAAGGGCCCTCTCTTCCTTTGGGGCCCTAGTAATCAGTACTGGTTTTACCCCCAGAAAATGACTTATCTCCGGAAGGAACATCTTCAGGGGGGAGAGTGCCATGATCTTAAATGGCATTAATGATAAAATAGATTAAAAATAAATAATAATAATCTGACATGCCGTAGAACACCATTAAAATTTAGTAATAGTTACACATTTTAGTCAATAGAATTGAATCAGGTTAGACGCCATACTGAATTTAACACAGATGAAAACGAGGCTGTGAGGTATAGACTTACAGTATACAGAGTGGCGCGCAACGATAAACGTCCTAGAGCACGTTTTTTCAGTTTTTGTCCAATTATTTTTTTATTTATTTGCATTTTTATTTTTTCTCGGCAAGAAGTTTAGTCAGCTGAACAATTGCTATGTTGATAAACAACAGTTAAATTCATTGAACGCATACTGCATAGGCTCTAGTCAGAAATATGGTGCTACAATCATTATTATCATATGGTTAAATATTCCTGTGTTTTGTTGTCCATAAGAGGGCAGACCTCACCACTGGTTTATAAATGCTCAACCTAACTCTTCCCTGCCACCCAACTATCTATCTATCTATCTATCTATCTATCTATCTATCTATCTATCTATCTATCTATCTATCTATCTATCTATCTATCTATCTATCTATCTATCTATCTATCTATCTATCTATCTATCTATCTATCTTTTATATACAGCTATATCTGTTAAAAGCAGTCAAATATTTATATAAACCCAGTCAAATATTTATATAAACACAGCACTCCACTGAAGAGCTTTCTGTTCGAATATATATATATATATATATATATATATATATATATATATATATATATATATATATATATATATATATATATATATATATATATATATATATATATATATATATATATATATATATATATATATATATATATATATATGAATTCGACCCTTTTGAGACAACATCCTGAGTTTTTGCTAAAATCACGAGGGTAACACTGGTGATCGGGGAATAGAAATCCACTGATCCTAATGGATACGCTTGAAGAGCTTCTAAATTGCGTTTGGGTATATGTTGCACTTTATCATCTGAAGAGAGCATTAAACCACTTGATCTTTCTGAAATGAAGCGCGAATACGGAGCGGATGGAGCGCTCGGCCGTCACGAGTCCTTTTACGCACGAGAGCGCAGTCTGTCATTAAAGTTTGAAACTTTTCAAACAGGTCTCTGTTGCTTCTTAAGTTTATTTACTTTTAATGTATTGCTTTTTTGTTGGGTTGGAGGTAATCATGAACACTATCAAATGTAGTTCTGTGCAGTTACGCACCTGTAAAAAAAAAAAAAAAAAAAAAAAAAAAACACTGCAATTTTTCATTATTATTATTTTTTTTTTTTTGGTGCTTTACAATGCAGTTTGAGAAGTAATTTTTTTAAATGAATATATAGTCAAATGCATACTCCACTCTGTATTGTGTAAATGTCATCATAAAAAAATCCTATAAAGTTACCTTTATCCGTTTTGGATACAAGTTGTTTGGATTGTTGATTTCTCCAAAATGTATTATCTGAATTGCATCCATTATACGCCTGTATTTGTTTTATGTTTGACAATAGAGTGTTAGGATAGGTCAGGCTTCTAAGTGGGTGGGAAGAGTTCGCCTTATGACGCCCGTCCTGACATCACTTATAGTGGGATACAGAGGAGAACCGCTGCGTAGAGATGAAGCCAGAGCGGCTCGCGCGAGGCGCACCGATACTCCAAATAGTCTCTGAGGTAATGCGCGAGGCACGTAGGAGACATTCAACTCGATGACTGATGCTGTGACTAAAACGGGGGAAACACGGAGGGAGACGGGCGACAAACTCTTTTCAGACATTATACTTCATTTCAGTGCTTTGACATAGCCTACTACTCGGACAATTTCGGCATGCCTCTGATTCTTTATTAAGCCGACTTTCTCCACTCAGGAATGTAACAACGACACGCTACATCAGACTCCATCATTTATCAGGGTAGTTGTTGCGCTTAAATTCATTTAGCAAACTTGTGAAAACTGCGAGGGGAAACTGGCACATCGCCGCGCGCTGCTGCGTGCTCTCTGGAGATTTATATTTAAAGCCTTGTGCTCCGTGGAGGCTTGTGCATCTGGGTAACCTAGATTTAAGCATTCCAATATATTTGTTTTGTAAGAGCTTGTTAAGAATTTATACCGTTTTTATTCTTAATTTGAACTTTAGAATATGTACAATGTTAAAACTGAATAACTGTCACTCTAATCGTTTATGGAAGCACAATACGAAGATTTTTCATATTGGAAGTTGATCGATCTGTGGTTCCTAAACCTTGTATTTCTGCATTGGTTTTGGGCGATTTTGTTTGTTTTGTTTTAGTTTTCCCCCTCACACTATCTGTCGTCTATATATATAATATAAAATAACCCCCCGAAGTTGATAATTTCTTGACAAAGCTGTAAATTATATATTTTTTTTATCAGAACCGTAAATTATAATTACATGAATGTAATCTATCCGACATCTAATTTATTTGATGCCTGCCTTTTAAATCAAGTTGCACTTTTCCATTATTATTCCATAACCCAGATGACGCTTATTCCAAATTTGAGGCAAAGGAATAAACTACCAACACTCGATGAGATGTGACATAACAATGGCTGACACGATCTTTAGCTCATTAAACAATGTATTGTTTCGTTTAAATTGATTTAAACCAAACATATTTTACTAAATTCTTAGAAGCAAAAAACAGCAGCTAAAGAGCAGCTTTTTTTTTTCTTTTTTCTTTTTTTTCTGGCAACATTCGGATTACTGATAGGAACTTATTAGTCCACGTGCACCCTCAGTTGCAGCGCTTTGGCAGTCATGGCAAGCGCGTGCTCTGCCGGCACGGGTCTGACTGGCCACAACATTAACGGCACCGGAGTCACGTCTTCACCGACTTGTAACCAGAGCATGATAAAACTCGCTCCATACACTCCAGAAGCCACAGCAGCCTTTGCAACAGCCATCACGTTGATGATTCTTTTTACAATTGTTGGCAATATTCTGGTCATCATCGCTGTTTTAACCAGCCGCTCGCTTAGAGGACCCCAGAACCTCTTCTTGGTCTCCCTTGCAGCCGCGGATATTTTGGTGGCCACCCTTATCATTCCATTTTCACTGGCCAATGAACTGATGGGCTACTGGTATTTCCGCTCTGTATGGTGTGAGATTTACCTGGCGCTGGATGTGTTGTTCTGCACTTCCTCTATAGTACACCTGTGCGCTATCAGTCTAGACCGCTACATGTCTATCTCGCGCGCTGTCACATACGGTGCACAGCGGACGCCCAAACGCATCAAATGTGCCATTTTGGTGGTGTGGCTGATCTCAGCAGTCATCTCCTTCCCACCGCTACTCTCCATGAACAAGAACAAAGGCGGCGGCGATTCAGGTGGGCTGCCACAGTGTCAACTCAATGATGAGCGTTGGTACATACTGTACTCTACTATCGGTTCCTTCTTTGCTCCATGTCTGATTATGATCTTAGTTTACATGCGGATCTACCAGATCGCCAAGCAGCACACAAGATGTCCACCAGGGGAGCCCCGCAAAGAGGTCCCAGCCATTGCTACAACCCCTCAGCTCAAGGTCTACACAGAGGGTCTACAAAATGGAAGAGGAGATGAAACGCCCTCTACCTTGCAGAAAAAACCCAGGCCTCCGACTCTGGCCGTGTCCCAAGTGGAGTCCGCCCAGGAAGCAGCGAGCCCCCCAATCTCCATCAAACATCTGCAACCCGCTTTGACAACCGTGACGCCGACCTCACCGTGCCCTTCCCCATCTCCTTCGAATTCATCCGAAATGGCACCTAAGAAACATAAAGAGGGGAAAAAGGCAAAGAAGATCATAAAACAGCCCGACAATAATAACGGAGAAAGCATGAGCTCGGACTCGGACACAGAGCAAGGTGGAAGGGGGTTAGAGGTCCCTTGCACCCCAGGCGTGACACCCAGTGGCATCCATTCTCCTGCCACCATACAGAAATACAGAGATATGATTGCCACCGCAAAAGGTGCCAAACTAGTGACCTGGAAGACGAAGCAGGAAGGAACGCCCAACTCCGCACGGCGCAAAGCAATGGTCAACCGGGAGAAGCGCTTCACCTTTGTGCTGGCAGTGGTAATTGGCGTCTTTGTCATCTGCTGGTTCCCTTTCTTCTTCTCGTACAGCCTACAGGCTGTGTGCCCGGAGACCTGCACCCTGCCAGAGCCGCTCTTTAAGTTCTTCTTCTGGATCGGCTACTGCAACAGCTGCCTCAACCCGGTCATCTACACCATCTTCAACAAAGACTTCCGCAGATCCTTCAAAAAGATTCTCTGCAAGAACACCAAAGGCACATTCTTCTGAAGCTCCTGAGGTGGATCATCTCCACGGACAGTAAATATGCGGCTATTCAGAACACGGACCGTAAGAAGCACAATAATGGTGCTGTTGCATTGTAAACGAAGGGCTTTTTGTGCTGCCCGGTGAACTGAGGCATTGGATTCCTGGTATTTGTTTTATAAAATGGGGCTAATCCAAAAATATTCATAGACTTTGACAAATCAAGGCTGAACACAAAAGAACTTACTGGGACTATTGCACACCTGCAAAGAAAAGCAACGTGGAGGTCGGTTACAAAGGTTATTGTATTTTTCTTTCTAAGAACAGCAGGCCTTGGAGATACTGCAAACATGGATTTCACTAAGGACTTCAGAGGTACACCATTCAGAATCTTTACGTACAGCTTTTCCATGCTGATCGGTCTACCAATGCATACACAGCATTACTTCTGAGGAACAAAGACATGAAATACTCCTGTGGAAATCCTTGCCAGGGGCAACGTGTATGAAACAGGCTGACGCAAGTTTCTCCGATCGAACATTAAGGCTTTAGTTACAGATCCCCCATAGATTTTCTGCCATGCTGTGATGCAGAAAGGCTCTGTGAATACAGAACACCTGTCATGGATGGAAGCCTTTCTGTTTCTTTGCGTCTTGGACTGATTGCCAACAGGTTTTAAGCTAACAAATTGTTTATTATGAGAACTTAAGATGTGTATTCATAAGAAAAGTCATTTTCATTTTTATTATGATAAGACTCTTTGCGTCATCCAAAATGACTTTAGACTTTGGTGACTGTATCAGATGACACAAACCTCCTGATTTCACCGGAGGTGCTCTTTCTGATGTGGTTCAGCACTTTTCTTTGTATAAAAGAACAAATGATCATTTGTTGGTGTACATTGATCTACTGCACCCTAATTGTCTGAGCATTCAGCAGGGTGATACTTTGGGACTAAGGGCTGATAGCAGTGATGCTTTCTATTTCTTTGGTCATTGTCTTTTTTGCTAATGATCCCTGTGTGTGTGTGTATGTGTGTGTGTGCCGAGCAAATGTTGTGAATGGGTATGTGTTGTGTCTGACTGCAGTGTATGTTTGGAAATGGATGTTGTGTGCGAGAGGGTGTGCGAATTCTGTTGTGTGGAGGTTTCTTTGAGCGAGTGAGTTCACATCCCTCCCTTGATTCCACTGGCACCAGTTCAACTATATATGTATGTGCTTGATAAATGTGGCTGGTTCACCATATCTGCCAGTGCTTATGATTCAGCTACTTCTCGTGCCAATTTTTTTTTTTTTTTTTTTTTTTACATGTTTTGCTGCTAAACTCGTTTAATATTTTCTTAAACCAGAGTTCATTTCAAAATAATATTTTTATTGCAGGTCATTTTGAACGAATCCTTTTGAGACAATTATAAAATGAGTCAAATCTAAGATGACAGCTGTAAATTATTGTTATGTAAATGATTTTGTATTTATTTATCCTGCTATTTCCTATTGTTTCCCCCCTCTACATATGTTCAAATTTCAAAAACAGACATGAGGAGTTCAGCTTTAGCTACAAAACGATTAAAAACCCTTCTACTGTCCTTTTTTTTTTTTTTGTATGTGTGAGGACATTGCATTTGGGCTGCATTCTCAAAAGCTTTGCAACTGACGGGGTACTGGTAACTGTATCCATTTTGCCTCCTGGACTCCTCTTTCTTCAGTGTAATACTGTTGGTTTTCCACTGCTCTTAAAAAAATAAAACCACTGAGCTGTGTGTGCTAACTGACTCATTGCTGTAAAGAGAATAACTATGGCACTTTTAGTGCAGATGAACAGATTTTATATCGACACGTCATTGGGACACATTGGAAATTATGCAAAGAAAATGAGGTTTTACTAATGGCGAGGCTTTATGAAAACCTGACATAATTTATTTTCTTTTTTTCTCCAAAACAACTCTAGAAGAAAAATTGTCAACAGATATTTATATATATATATATATATATATATATATATATATATATATATATATATATATATATATATATATATATATATATATATATATATATATATATCATATGGAATGGACAACAGTAACTTCACTTTTCTCAGATTTTAATGCAGATATACTAGTTTCTACTATATAGATATAAAGAAAGGAAATTTGTATTCAAAAAGGCAGATGTTTTGATATATTTGAGAACGGGATTAATTGGTGCTTTGGCAGATGTATGTTGATATGGTTGGATAAACTCTCGGTCTCCCTTAAGGTCAATTTGAACCCTCCAATACTTTTCAAAAAACATTTGTATTCACCAGCATGATTGAATTAGGAATGGCGATGTTTCTGTACACAATGCATGCATGGGATTAAGTGATTAAAACCGGACTGCATTTAATACTTAAAATGCAGGTTCAGCTTCTTTGATGTTAATTGCCTTTCTTTATCAAGACAGCACTTTAAAAATAGTGGAATAGAAAACAAATGTTAATATTGTGTGTATTTTACAAGATAAGATGCTCTGAACTCAGGGAAGGAGATTCATTTCTGGTAATTGCAGGAAGATGCTGCATTTAATAATTAATGAAGTCTCATGTGAAGCGTGTAAATAATTTTGAATGAATTAGTAGCCTATCCTTTTCCTAAAGTATCTATGCACAAGGCCATGCTCTGGTAGAGCTTCAAACTCTTGGTTGAAGAAACTCAGAGAAATTTAACTCATTCATCCACAAATATGGAAACGTCATCGCAGGGAAATAAATATATTTTTATCCAATGCGCCGGGCTGTCTGCTATGTAAATCTTTCAATTAAAAAGGTTGTTGGCAAAATTCAGAAAACAATTCAGACACAGAGTCCAGTTAAAGTAGGAACAGAAAAGTTTGGGGAAATCTGAGACCTACTTTTTAAACGACTGAATCTTATTAGTGGTTGAGTAAGAGGCTGGCAGTGTGGGGTAGGAAACATGCAAACACGTCTTTGCATCCAAAGCCCACTCTCAATTTGCAAAATAAAGTAAATAAGCTATATTTAGTCTCTGAATCCAAGTATGTATTTGGAACGATGAACTTGATGGTCATGCAGCAGAATCTTATGTTTGGTATGAATTGTAAGAAAACTTCCCAACGTTTTTAGAGGTTTGTTTGTAATATGTAGTATAATAATAATAAGTATAATAATAAAAACACTTTCATCTTGTGTTACCCTGAAGGTGTTTATTTAGCAATGTACATCGTCTTGCTTATTATATGACTATATTTGTCATGTAAGTAAATAATTAGACACAACATGTTGATTGGAGTTCCACAAAGAAAAACAGCAGCTGGCAAGTGGATTTGAAGCAAGATGAATGAACAAATTCAAGCAAGACAAATACTTAAAGGAAAATTTATTTTCCCTGTTTATTATCTTACAATCAGAATAGGAATCAACCAAATAATCATGGTTAATAGCACAATTTCTGGTGAAAAGCTGCATTAACCATGATGCTGCAAATACATCTCCACCAAAAAGGGAACTAAAACAAGCAAATTGCACCTAAAGAACTAGTTAATACTCACTTACTCCCATGAAGTATGGGAGTCAACTCAAAGTCAAAACTACTTAAATATTGTATATAATTTGCATCACATCAAGGGACAGTTATTTCCCTTCACTTCCTTTTTTTTTTTTTTTATCCTTATGAGAAAAATCAATGGGAAAAAGTAAGTGACACAAGCCATATCACACAAGCAATGATGTTGTTTCAAATTATCAGAACGACAGCAGGACATATTAGACACAATATTGTCTATTTTTTGCTAAAAACAAGTAAAATAGTTTTACATGCAGCCACAGCAGCACTTTAATAAAGAATAATTTTTGAAAGAATCTTTTTAATTGAATTGAATTAACATAATTACAAAGACAGCATCTAAATTACAAATTGCATACTCTTTTATTCTTTCTAATATAGCAGAAATAGCAATATTAGTATGATAGTAAGCTATTAGGAGTCCTTTTTTCTAAAAGATCCGATTTGTTAAGATTATCTCATGTCCTTCATTGACCAATTGTCAATGTTTTGAGTTAGAGAAGACAAGTTCAAAAAGTTCAACAAGTTAAACTTCCTCTTAAGTGTCCCTTATTACCCTCTCTGTAACTGACTTTCCACTGTACTAATCCTAAAACATACCGAAAAAAAAAAAACATAAATTCACCCACGCACATATATCTCATAAAACCCATAGAGCTTTCTTTAAAATGCCTGTATGATTCTGTAAACAAGAGATAATGCATTTAGCATTTCACAGTTTGACCATTTTGTTTCAGAAATGTCTTGAACCTGATGTGACCGCTCTGCAGTTTGTCCTTTCTCCTCCAGGCTTACCCCTGACCCAAATTCTCATCCATGGAAATTCTATAATGTTCATTTGTTTGGGTCAGCAAACTATTACAGTACATTTGAAAATGGATTAACTGGACCATGGCTGGGAATGGATGGGAAGAGGAGGGGTTGTTTTTTGGCATAGACAATCAAACAGGAAATACAAAGTGTGTTCAGTCACAGCCTCATCACGTACCACATATCATCATGTCTAACAACTGTATTATAATCCACTGAGGATTTCCCTTTTAGGACAGCACTCGGCCTCACTGATGTCTTTTGCTATCTGAGAGAAAAGCTCTTTTTTTTTTTTTGTCATATCAATGTATATTAAAAAAAGGCAGAACATAACAAGTGAGGAAAATCATTTATTTACTGAATGAAATATAAAAATAATAATGAGCTTCAGTTAGTTATACTTATACACAAAGGCTTTAAGTAAAGTGCTATCCAGGATTTTATTAAAATTTCTTGACTGTTTATTATTAATATTGCAAAAACTTTTATTTCGCAAAATCAGTCATGTGGTGCGACCAAACAGAAACAAGAGTAAAAGTCATATCATCAAAGATATATGGTGCAACCAACATGCAAAACGTGAATAAAAACCACAAAAAGTCATGTGGTGTGACCAACATGCAGAAACATGAATAAAAAAATCCTTAAATCTGAGTTAAATGGTGTGACTAGCAGGAAATGATGTCACAGAGAGAACCCTTAATAAATCAGATAATTTGATAGTTCAGGATGTAAAATGTCATGTTGTATGACCCTCATCTAAAAAACAAAACAAAAACATAATGATAAAATTAAATATAATTTTTAAATTAAATAATGATTAAGTACACTCACACTTTTTTATTTACCCACAAGTCACTGTGACCAAGTATCAATGTAAGGAAAAAATGACCAGGGTAGTGACAAATTACCAAGCTTAAGTCAAAATGTTCAAGTAGGAGCATATTTGCAACACAGCTTGGAGCAGTGTGACTGACTGTCATATTTGAATTCTTCAGAAGTAAACTGTTGGCTGACACAAGGCAAAGCTGTTGGCAAAACATCTAAATTTTCAGCATTTCCGTGGTCACATTTTTAGCAGTGAGTCTGGAAAGCTGGAACAGTAGCTTGGAGGGTCTGAACTTGAGCCAAAACAGCACAGATTGCTGTGAACATCATTTACAAGAAGCCTGATTCTCCCATGCACTCGCACAAGAAGAGTCACCCATAAATATTTATGCTGTGTGGATGTGCCATTACATTATAATTTAAAAAATGGCTGTAGCTGTTGTGGACAACAGGAGCAGGGAGGGTGGATCTGGAAAGTGTGTGTCCTAATCAGAAAGACTGGATGGGGAAATTTTGGGGCGAGGCAAAAAAGACCCTGGGTGACCATCGTGTGAGAGAGAAAAAACTAAAGCGACATCTGGAGAGATGAGAGGCTTGACAGCGAGAGGAGAGAACAAAAACTGGGATGAAGAAAAATAGATGGACTGGAAGCTAGAAGTAGAGTCAGCTCGGAACAGATGGGAAATGAAATGCAATGAGAGTGAGAGGGATCAGGAAAGAGTTCATGCAGCAAGATGTGGAACAGAGAGAGCCATATAATGTACACTGAAAAAATAATCATTTTCAATCACAAATAGCTAGTAGATTTCACAGTTAATTAAAGAATTCGACTGTTTCTTAACCTTGAGAAATGTCCATAATGAACTTCAGAAGTTCAATCAGAATAAAAAACATTTTCTATCCACACAGCATATCTCAAAGAAAAATATTTATTTTATCATTTTCTTAAAAGAATAATAATAATAATAATAATAATAATAATAATAATAATAATAATAATAATAATTATTATTATTATTATTATAAATAACTTACAAGATTTGTAAAAAATGTTTTGATATTTTTATTAATCCATTTAGTTGAATATATAGTTCATTCCGAGGGCAATTAGAAACACGTTGTTAAACTAGCTTGTGATATATCATAAATCACTGTCGGATGTAAAAGTCTTTAAATTGATAATGTACATGCCCTCCGTCCATAAGGATGAGTAATCTATCTTCAGATGAATGAAAGAAATTAAGCATGAAAGAAGTGTATAGTTTAATCTTTATTTACAAATTCATTGCTCAGTGACATTTAAAGTCAGAAATGTAGTCGAATCTAGAATACACTCCACAACTTTGAAATCAGAAGATTTTAAAACACTACGCATAAAAAACAAGCCTCTCTTTGTAAACATATAGTAAAGCAATGAAACCATTTAAGACAGCCAAAAAAAGACAAGAAGAAAACCTCCCTTTGCATCTATCATCTACTAAAACTCTGTGACTGTAAAGATGACAGAGTCATGAATGTTTGATGTGGTTGATCCCAGCTTGTGAGCAACTTGCCTTCTGTCAATAAACTAAAGCCATTTTTGTAGCATACTTCCTGTTCCCCTCAACATCTCTTTCCCAACAAGTCGGCTAAAGACATGAATGACACCCAGCTAATTAATCAAATTCTAATACATTTACAAACACAGTTAAGCCAAAATCACTGACTTGTCTTTCACAAGTTTCACTGAGACATCTGCAAGAGCCCAGAACGAAGCTGGTTCCACAAGATGCGCTACGTTAAGTGACAACTCCAACAAATATCACATTTCCAAACCTGAGGGAGGGATGACATCGTGTTCAGCATCTGTTGTGATGACTTAACACTCGCTGGAACCATATGGTGATTCGCACATCACTAAGTGTCCACACCGCAGTCAGCAGATAGTGTATAATTACCAAGAGCCCAAATGAAAGGTTTGCAAATTACCACATTTCCCTCAGTGCTGGTAAAGTAATGAGTGTGTGCATGCAGAAGCATCCAAGTGACTCAAGTAAGACAATGTTCCTGCCCAGCTACTCGGTGGAGGTGGACAGGAGTGGCTAATTGCTGTGTTATTGGCCCAGAATGAATGTAATACTTAATTAGACCTTTTTGCACAAGAATAAAAATAGTTACATTTCAGAAAAATTGATTAAAATACTACTGATTAAGACTGGGTTACATTGCTGCACTGCATTTTATAATAATGTTCAGTTGTAAGTCATCTATGAGTGATTAGTTAATGGTGAACTAATCATTTACAAAACATAGCTATGTGTTCGTAAATGATTAATAAGTGATATGTTAATATTTAGTTTAGTAGATTAATTTATAAATCATCTACAAATGATTAGAAAATGATTAACTAATCATTTACACACATATAAATACAATAACGTATAAATTACTTTAGGTTAATATGCTAAAAAATGTACAAATCTGCGATAAGTTATCTTGAAAAATAGCATATCCTGAAATAATCAAACACATCCTTAATAAATGGTTACCATGTTACTAGTTAATATAATATTGATCACTTAGAAATCATTGAAATGCCAACATTGTACTATCTTACTGCTAAAATACCCCACATGTGTCAGAGAAGACATCTGTCTATACCCTCATCAGTCAGCCATTACACTGCAGTACATACAAAGTATTTAAAACCTGTTGTGTAAACACATGAATAAATCATTTCCAAAGCTTTCTGCATCCCCTAATCTAAAATGTAAACAATTCATCACTTGTAAAAATGTTACACATTAATTGTAGATCTTTCTTACCTATTACAAATGATCTGTAGGTGCATACAAGGCATTTACAACACTTCCTCATCTCCTAATTTAACGTGTCAGCTAATCATCAGTGGCTCACCAACTTATCCTCTGCAGATGATAAAAACATTACAATAATCCAAAAGTAACATCTTATGAAGTAAAATGTATGTGTTTGTAAAAAAACTAACCCTTCATAGCTTCTGGCCAAATATCCATAATTATGCTTTCATGATCCATAATAACGCTTCCTTCAGTAAAATGTAAAGTCTGTTGTCCTCTCACAACAAAATCCACCAAACTATTGGTTCAGAATGGTTTTGGACTGTTTTCACTTGTAATATCTGTACATATATTTCTCCTGATTCAAATTAGACAATTTTTCAGTGGATTACACTTTAGGATAAGGACCAATTCTTACTATCAACTAATTGATGCTATGCCTATTATCAGGTCTCTAATTGAGGGGGATGGCATCCCACTTGTTGTAAAAATTATGAAGCATCCCCTTGGTAAAACCACTATCTCCCCTTTCCAACACCCTGGAGTTATATGTGTATTATGTAAAACTTATCCATGGAAATGAAATTTTGCACAAAGAAACCTTAAAATGGCGTTATAATTCAAGCAATGAATGGAGTTTTTATATTCCTTGCACACGCAATTAACTTTTCTGAATATCTTATAATATTTCTGCAGGAGCACAAAAGTGATATTAATTTTATACAACAGTGCATAGTAACACGGCGTTTCGTTCCTTGAATGAATCAGATTTTGAACGAATCGAGTGAGCCAGTGACAGTCCATTCAGATGGACTCATTTGTTTTGTTTCTAATTGAATCTGCCATTTTTGAAAGAATCCTTGGATTTGAATGATTCAATAAATCATTTATTAAAACATGGACTTGCTTCCACCTTCTGGCAGTACTATTGTTATCATTATTAACCATTACATTCCTAAACCAGACAAAGTGCCAGCACTACCAGCACAAAAACACATTTAACAAATTGTCTTTTTATTAGTACCTATAAAGCACATATGACAGTACTCTATATTCCTAATCCTACCTAATACCTAAACTTAACAACTACCTTGTTAGCTATTAATGAGCAGCAAATTAAGAGTTTATTGAGCCAAAAGCATAGTTTGTTGATAGTGAGAACTGGACCTTAAAATAAAGTTTGACAGAGAAAGCAATATTATGGAAAGAGGGCTAATATTTTGGCAGGAAGGAATGGTTAAAGTTAAAGTTAACACCTTCAGTTTAAAAATCTTACTGGATTTGTTAAGTACAATAAATTAGCTTTTCAATTCAAAAGTTAACTGATGGACTTTAGTCTTTTGGATTACTTGTGAATTGTGATGTTTTTATCAGCTGTTTGGACTCTCATTCTGACGGCACCCATTCACTGCAGAGGATCCATTGGTGAGCAAGTGATGTCATACTAAATTTCTCCAAATCTGTTCTGATGAAGAAAAAACTCATCTGCATCTTGGATGGCCTGAGGGTGAATAAATGTTAAGCATGATTCAATTTATATTAGTATTATTATTTTCTCTTTTAATGAGCATGAAATTACTGTGACAGATAATTATAAGAGAGATTACTATCATTAAGCCACAGCATGATAAAGAGGGATTGTCCGACTTTGCTTCATGAATGTTACACTTGACATTACCAAATCAATTGGCTTTACTTGTTCTTCTGTAAACGCTTTTGGGATTTTAGACAACCATGCCAAGTAATTACCAGAGTCAATCAATGTGTAATAATAACCTCAACATTTTCTTGCCTTTGTGCAACTGAGAAAACCGTATGCATCGCTGAACTGAGACTTTAAGCAAGACTTAAAGCAATACAATGGAAAATGTTTTGCTGTGCAAATTTCCCAGTGCACAGTCAGCTGTGTCCAATGTGTCTACTAATACATTTCAACATTAACAAATCCACTGAAAAACGTTTAATACCTCAAGGACCCAATGTACTCTGTATCTACTCTTTCATTAAGGTCGCAGAGGAAGATTGGAGAAATGCCAACACAGCAAGACTGATGTGTTGCTCAGGATCTGCCTTTTGGAGTTCAAACTATTGTTTATTGTTCGTGTGCCTCTGATCACAAGCCCCCTGAAAGTCTTAATCTACATTAATTGTGTGGTCCAAATGTCTGAGACAGCTAGTGAAATTTTACAATAACATTTAGTCATTTAGCCACTTTTAGACACTTTTATCCAGAGTGACTTACAAATAATGACAATAGCCATCAAAACCAACAAAAGAGCAATAATACACAAGTATTCATTTATTTATTTGAGTTTGTGTCCTATTTTCTTTTGCTGTATGTATAAAATAAAATATTTCAAAACAAGATAATACATGAATGAATATAATACAAATTAATATACAATAATAAATGGAATTTGATAATAATAATAATAATAATAATAATAATAATAATAATAATAATAATGTTTTTTCTCTATTTTAAAAATGCATTTTTGGTGATATGATAGTTACAGCAACCATGCTTATATTTTAAGGTTCTGCACAGTATATTGACTATATATGGATATTTTACTGGCCTTTTATCATGTAACACCCTATTGAATAATAAATAGATTAAAATTGATTTCAAATAAATTTATTTCATGCTAAGTATTCTACAAATACCTTTACATATTAATGTAATTAAATTAGCCTGCAGTTACAAAACTGGTATATTTCAAGTCTGCTAAACTGGAAGAACTTATTTTGTACTTCATGCGCTATATTTGTGTGGAAGTAGTGCTGAAGTCCAGTTAAAGATATAATGAAGTGTATTGGATAGTGCTAAAATGTATCTATTGCAAGAAGGCTATAATTCAGGTAGACTTTAAATATCTTGCATTTAAAGACTCATATTATTCAAAGGTCATACGATCTTAAACAGTACTATTAAAACACATTTAAGGCATACTATTGAGAAATGTGCATTGTGCACAAGTAGTACTCCAAATAAAGTTTAATTTTAATTTTTATACCAATAAGTATTGAGCGATATGTTAGTAAATATATTTGAACTCTACTAAGGGTGAAATAAATGCATTTTAAATATATTACTTTGGTCACAGTTTATTTCAGGGTCCAATTCTCATTACTAACTAACCATTAACTATTACTTTTGCCTCAATTAACTCCTTATTTGCTGCTTATTAATAGCTTTAAGGTAGTTGTTAAGTTTAGGGTATTGGGTAGGATTATGGATGTCATGCATTATATGTACTTTATAAGCACTAATAAACAGCCAATATGTTAAGAATAGACGTGCTAATAAGCAACTAGTTATTAGTGTGAATTGGACCCTATACTAAAGTGTTACCATTACTTTTTCACTTCGGCAATTTTTGAAATATTTGAATATAAAAATGAACATGCCTTATAATTGTGTAAAATCTGACGGACCATGGTTTGAGATCCAAAGAGCACTGTGAGCTTCAGCAGAAGAACGCAAATTTCTGCTGAACACCACTTCATTGATCATTTCTTGTTTTATTTACATGACCTTCGGAGACTAATAGCCAAGGAATGCTGCTGAGCAGTGGTCCCCCATACCAGTCAAACATAATGGACAATGTGGATGTAATGTTTGAACAGTGGAAACCATGGAAAAAGAAAATCACCACTGCAGTGTTCAGCTCAACTAGAACTCATGCAGAGAACTACATAGTTACTGTTTGTACTCAAAAAAAGCTTTTCAAATGGTAAAAAGATAAGATATGGGATGCAAAAATCAAGGATAGACAGACAGAACTAAAGAAACCAGAAAAGAAAAATGAAAAATACTGGCAATTTTCTGAACAGATAATGTGCTTCATGGCTACACAAAATGAAAGTGCTTTATTGGAAGGTTACTAAATGATGTTGACATTCTTCTCTTTAATAGGTGTTGAGGGGCTGTGATATTGTCATTTCACTGGTACCTCTGGAATTGCTGTTATGAGTCATCCTTATCATCTCTTTATGGCCTTCCCACTCACTGGCATCTCCGAAATGTGAATTCACATGTGATTGAGAAAAGCACCAATTATGAGTTCTGAGGTCATGCATGTTTTCAGGTAGTTTGTTATTGTTTTCACTGCAGACCTTTAACTTTTACTCACACACACACACACACACACACACACACACACACACACACACACACACACACACACACACATATATAGTTATTCAATATTATAATATTATAATTTTATTTGATATTATCAGTATTTTATATTATTCATCAGTTTAATTTTTGTGATTTTGTTAAATAATTGTTACAATGGTTGTTTCTGCTGTGGGTTAAAAAAAATAAACAAATAAAACTATATGGCTTTTCATCTTAAAAATCTGACTTTTTCCCCCTTGCGATTCAATGCATATCTCACAATCCAGTATTTTTTCTTGAAATTTTGAAAAATAGTCAGAAGTATTAAATAAGAAATTTTCTCAATAAAGAAATATGCACAAATCTGATTAGAAAAGTCAGAATTGTAAGATATTTACTTGCACTTTTGAGAAAAAAAAGGCACAATAAAAAAAATCACAATTACCTTATTTATGTATTTGCCATGGTGTGTGTGTGTATTTGGTGGGGGTGGGGTGGGGGGCATTTATTTATGAATTGCAATTTAAAAAGTCGGAATTGTGAGATATAAACTTAAGAAATTTGTGCAAATCTGATTAGAAAAGTTAGAATGCTAAGAAATTCACTTGCAAATTTTGAGAATTTAGAATTTAGAGATAAAAAAAGAATCACAATTATTTATTTATGTATTTATTTTCCATGGTGGGGGAACAATTTAATTGTGAATTAAATTTTAAAAAGTCAGAATTGTTAAATATAAACATGGAATTGCAAGACAAAAAACAAACAAAGTCTGAATTCAGAGTTTTGGAATTCTCTCAATTCCATTTAAATCTCATTTATAGCTTGCAAATATGTTTTTTTTTCTCTGAATTGTGAGCCTTTATTACCTTTTTCAATGACAGAAATGAAGTTCTGTCAGTTTCTGAAGTTCTGGTTCATTCATATATAATATGCATATTGAGTATCTGCCACCTCTGCCTTATTTACTTGTTCACCTTTTCAGCTGCAGCTTATTTGGTGAAACATCGGGATTCTTTGACTTTCTTATGCCTTGTCATTGTATCATTATTGGGTGGAACACAGTTTCATGAATCAAAGTGCTGTTCATTTCTCGCTATATTGGAAATTCTTTTATAACAGAACAGAAAGTGGCAGTGCAAGCTTTTGGGGGTTTGTTGAATTGATCTCTACAAGCAAGATGATGTTTGTTATAATACAGTGTCCTCACTGAGATATTTATAAAGTGTTGGTCTTTGCGACTGTGACAGCATACTAAAGTGGTGGTATAGAAAAATACTTGTGCTGAGTCAGCTCACACGGGTGTGTATGTGTGTAGCATGGACTTATTTGTGATTTATGATTATGCAGCATTTTGACAACTTCAGAAAAGGATGTTTATGCATATTTGAGCAAAGGAGAAAAAGTGTGCACTTGCATGAAGGAAAAGGGATTACTGCCTCAAAGCAAAAGCAATGTACATTAGAGCCAGTAAGTTACACTATAAAAGTCCAGAAAAGTATAAAAAAAAACATCTTCAAAATAGTCCATCTGCCATCAGTGATTCAACCGTAACGTTATGAAGCCACGAGAATACAGTTTGTACACAAAGAAATCTCTCCATATCACTTTATGCTGCATATGCTCTTCTGTATCAGCCTTGCCACAAGGATGTGCTGTTTCTATGTGTATTTAGCTTTGATTTAAAAGAAAACAGCGCATCCTTGTGGTGCGACTGATACAGAAGAGAATACCCAGCATACGGTGAAATGGAGAGACACAGAGGAGACTGTTGACAAAGGAATAGTTGAATAAAGTCGTTATTTTTGCTTTCTTCACTTACAAAATGTATTCTTGTTACTTCATAACAGTACGGTTGAATAACTGATGTCATATGGACTATTCTGATAATGTCTTTCATACTTTTCTGGACCTCGACTGCATTATTCACTTGGCAGTCTATGGGACAGTCTCAAGCTTCCCAATTTTCATCCAAAATATCTGCAAAGTTTTTACGGGTTTGGAATGACATGGTGGGGTAAGTGAATGACAAAATTTACATTTTAGGGTGGAGTATCCCTGTAAGTCCTAAACTGTAACAAATTAAATTGTCATGTTGCCATGGGGAAAATCTGGAATTTCTCAATCAATCAAAATCGGTGCAGAATTTAAAGGAATATTTCACACAGAAAATTAAAATATGTCCAAAATAAAACAACAACAAAAATATGTTACACACTTAAATACAACTAAGCCACTCACCAATCCACTTTAAACCTATTCCGATCAAATACCTCTCATAAATGTTGATGTTCATATGTCAAAAGTTAAAATAAAGAATATCACAGACAGTTAGTGCAAACTGAAATTATGTTTTGCTTATACATTTATGGTCGAGTGGAAAATTAATTAAACTCTCTGCTCTTTGTGTCGTTGTGCTGATATGATTCAAATTTACACACTCCTCTCACTGGGCTCTCTAGGCTTAACATTGTGTATGTCTACTATTTTCGCTAGCGGGCAATGTCTGAGCAGTAAGCCTACTGCAAAGAACTGAAAAAGTGAAAGAAAGTGCACGGTGGACAAAATCACTTAGTGATCTTCCTGCTGCACCTGCCATCTCTTTTGTAATCACACAGAAAAACAAGCATAGCTCATGTGGGGTTAATTAAATGAGGCCTCAAAGTTCTCGCTTCAGAGTCTGGCAATTTAACAAAGGAAACTGGGACTATTAGCAGAGAAAAGTCATCTGTCTTGTGGCAACTGATGAGAGGCATCAGCATTACCGTGCAAAGAGAAGCTGAAATGAGAAGTGTTACTATCACGGTCCCATCTGATAGCTGCTAAATAATTATGCTTCATTATCGCATCAGTGACGCTAATAAAATAAAAACAATAGCCGCAGCTATCATGATCTAGGATGAAGCACATCAGTGACCGTGTGTTAATGTGTAATGTTTTGTGGTGATAATGTGCCAAAAAACTGAAGTGTTGAATAGCTGTACATTTGACTTTCCGTTTCGCAGAAAATTTGTTTTTATTGCTGTTTGGCTCACATACACTTTTACTTGCTCATGAACACAGTTGGAAGGCAACGTTGGAAGGTGTACAAAATCATATTTCCTCTGTTGACAGGCTGTTAAATTTGTGCTTCAAAAAACAAATGAGAGATACAAATGTGTTTTAGGTGGTTATTAATCATTTTTCACCTTAGTTTTATCAGTCGGTACTCTCAGTTATGACATATGCCAGTCAATAAAGGAAGCAATATCCAGCATCCTTTAACTTTAAAGTGGTCATTGGATGCTACATGCACTTTTACAAGCTGTTTGAACTGAAATGTGTGTTGGCACTGTGTGTACACAACCACCCTATAATGAGAAAAATCGACACAGTGTTTCTTTTTTAATCTCATTAGTCTTCCCATTTATCAAATTGAGCCGGTCACAGGTGCCTGTCTTTGTGACATCACACAGAGAGGCCCCTCCCATAATAGTTTGATTGACAGTAGCGTTTTAGCACAGACTGGAATGACATCTTACCTTAGACCAACCCGGAGTGACTGTCATCAGTCCACCATTGTTTCACCGCCGGAGCAGATGTAGACAAGAATGTCTCCTAAGCGATTGAGGTGATCTGTTTTTGGATCTAATAATGAACATAGCAGTCGTCTTTTACTCTCAACATCTGAGCCGCTGAAGACACAACGAATTACATTTATTTCAGAAGGGAATGTGCCCCTGATCTACATAAATGTGTCTATGTTGGTGCGAATCATTTGTGATCCAGCTTCCCCTACAGAAGAAGTGTGCTCTTTAATGAATCTTTGCAAATCGCCTTTCCTAATAATTTGCTAGTTAGTGAGTTTTATGATGAATGTTTTGTTAAATAACGTGAAAACTCTGTTTATAAATGATGTTTTTGTCACTTTCTGTATATATTTAACTTTTGTTTCACAGAAGAAAAAAGAATTACACAGTCCTTAAGGGGGTGTTTTCCCCCATTCTTTCCTATCACATCAGAAAGGCATCCATTTGCAATAAAATTAAGGAAAAAAAAAAAAAAAAAGTCAAATAAAGTGCTTCACTGAAATTGATCGGTTAGATTTAGGGATGGGTGTAGGGAGGACTTTATTGCCCCAATGCGGCATCCATTAAATAATTTTAATAAGAAAGATAATTTACACTCAAAACTTTATTGCATACTGTTTTATATTGTACTAACGTACTGAGGTACAAATATCTGCCACTTGCAATAAGAAGTATAGCATCTAACTATTATTACTGCAAAGAAAATACTGCTATATTTAACACAATCTCCTATATATCTGTGTGTGTTTGTGTGTGTGTGTGTGTGTGTGTCTGTGTATATAATTAAGTATATTTTCAGAAGAGATCTTAAAAGAATAGTTCACACAAAAATGAAAATTCTGTCATTTATTACTTGTCCTCTTATGTCATTCCAAACATGTAAGACCTTTGTTCCTGTTCAGAACTAAAATTAAGATATTTTTATGAAATCCGAGAGCTTTCTGACCTTGTACTGATCATACTGAAAATTTTCAGTACAGGTCTTATGTACCGAATGCATGTGCTGAACTTCTATGTGCATAACATATTTACAAACTTAATTTACATAACAATAAAAAAATAAAAAAAACTATCAATGTGTTGTTTAAAGAATTTGAGACCGGTTTTCCTCAGCACATACAGTTTACATCTTACAGATTTATGCTTATCTATAAATGTATAAAATTCATGAGAGTATTTCCATTTTGCCAAAAAGGCTTTTTCTGACATTAAGTGAGGATACATTCACTGAAGAAGCAGCAGTGCGTGAATGCACATCAAACTGATGGAGTGCAATATAATTGCAGTGCAATAATACTTACTAAAATATACACTTCGCTAGATATTTTGCACTCAAAAAGTGAAAGAACTTCATTTAAAACAGCCAGAATGATTTCAGAATCAAATCAGTGAGGGTGTTCTAGCTTTAACCTTATGGTGAAAATATGATGACAGAATTTTCCTATTTGTGTGAACTATTCATTTATTTTTGTCCCATCCATTGTTATCACTATGTCAGTCATTGCAATTTTGAGTGATTCACTTAAAAACTAATTAAATCTTGATCTTATAAAGTCTCTTTTTTTATTATATGATTTGTGAACATGCAGAACTCGGCACTGGACAAAAAGACATTTTTAGCATTGATGGGATTTTAACTTAATTGGCCATTACGTTCAAGAAATCAACAGATGTCTGTGATTGGCTAAATACTGTAGCTCAAAGCTGCAAAAAAATGTTGTAAATAGAAACCTTTCATGTTCCTTGAGCACAAAGACAAATGTGCACTGAAGCATCTCACACTGCTTGTGAAGAGTCTGCCATCATAAATCTGAGATTTCAATCAGAACTCCAACTGAATTTAATTTAATTTGTGTCTTCCAAAGCTTGCAAATTATAAAGTTGACACTACAGTGAAACATGTCTCACATGTCCTACATGTCTCCTGGGTTCTGAAATAGCAATAACATTTCTCATGTCCTATCCAAAAAGATCATTTAAAAGAATGTTGACAAGAAGAAAAGCTTTAAGTTTGAAGGCTTTTAGGCTTGGAGGAGAAAGTTCTGGGCTCCTTTTCTGTCAAGCTGTGAGCGGATTAACCATATCTGACCAAACAGACCTACTTTCTTGCTTCTATCCTCAGCCTTGCTTTTATTGTAACACTCATATTTCCACACCACGGAATTCCATCTTTCTCACGTTTTGCTTAACCGAAGAATACCTGTGATTCAGCAGACCGATGTGGGAAACATAGGAAAAATGACAAGATAAAGACACAAACATAGCAAAATCAAAGGACAGGCAAGAAAATGTGCTGTTCATTAGTGTGGAACAGCTAAAAGTCAAGATGAGAGATGTTCTGCCTCCTTTTTGACAGAAAATACATCAGTGCCCAAGTGAAAAATATAACTGCACAATTTCCCAAATGTTTCATTTTAACAGTAAAAACATTCTGATAGTAAAATATTGATTGAAATTAGGCATTCTTCCAAATCATTTTGTAGGATTCTATTTTGGTTGCCACATTTATATTATTAAGATTTTTTTTTTTTTTTTCTAACCAAACATTTTCAGAAGGGTTCAACTAATGGACACTTCTTTCTCATGATTCTTTGCCTTGCTTTAGAACCTCTCTCTTTCTCTAAATAAACATACTTAAAAAGTACATTGAAATAATGAAAAACAGGAAAAATAAATACGGTAAGATTTTGAAATATTACAATACAAAATAACAGTTTCTTATTTTAATTTATTTAAAAATGTAATTTATTCTTGTGATGGCAAAGTTCAGTTTCAGAACCATTAATCTAGTCTTTAGTATTACTTGATCCTTCAGAAATCATTCTAATATGCTGATTTTGTGCTTAAGAAACATTTCTTATAATTAGTGTTCAAAAGTGCTATGCCGCTTACTAATTTTCTGAAAACCATAATGCACAGTTTTTTTGATGAATAAAAAAGTAAAAAAAAACAGCATTTATTTAAAACTGTTTTTGTTTTGTTTTTCATTTTTTGTTTTTCACTTTTGATCAGTTTAATGCTGTGGAATAAAAGTATTAATTTCTTTCAAGCACACATTTTGCATTTTAAAAGTGGTTATTAGTGAGGTAAAAAATGTGTTAGGATTTCAAGTTAGGTTCAAACTGCTATTCATTAGCACAAGCCTATGAGTAACTGTAAAAGCGGTTCCTTTTGATTTGAATGAATGGCGATCATAACCATAATTTCCGACCCCTGCACCTTTTCAACTCTTCAAAGATCTCATTGTAGATTGAAGCCTCAAAAGATCAAGTGACACCATAATTCATAGCAGCTATTTGTCTGGCCTGCTAATGGCTGAGTGTTTGAACAGCTACACGATCAATACTCTGTAGCTGTCCAGCTCATTAAACTGCAGATCCATACTTCTATCAGAATTGATCTTGTAAATTTGCATCACCCTCTCATGCAAAGTGCAGTATCTCTAACGAACATTCCCATTTCACATAGGACAGTGTGATGGTTGGTTTGATTTCAGTAATGCTCATTTCACATCAAATGTGTTAGCAGCACTATAATTTGCCTCCCACTGCTTTTCCGCCATGTTGGAATATGAGCAAAATTCCAATGTGCTACTTTATTCCCTTAATCTTCACATTTTAACTGACCTTGGCTTATACAAGATCTAGAGTCAATGGAGGAGCAGTGGAGTCACTCTGTGGAAAATGAACAATGACATTAACCTGCTCTTCTGAACGACAGGGGTGGTGAACTTTCATTGGCATTTAATTGTCTGTTATCACATCTCATAAGGCCAGAGTGTCACAGTCGATTGAGGAATGCTGTGGTAATTCTGAATAATTTTATCATTGATTATAAAATAAATGATGGTCTTTTATCCTCCTTCTTGTGTAAGAATAATTCACATTTTGACTAGCTACACAAATTAAGCATTTTCTCATCTGCTTATATTCTGCACCATAGTAATGACAGCTCAATGAAGTAAAAGCTAGTGGAGGGAAAAATTGTCCCCATACTGCAGTCGACACTAATCCTATTTGTGCTTATGTATTAGGATTTCAGAATGTGTAGAGTGTTCACTAATGCAGCCTACCTGTTAAATCCAATCTACAGAAAGTCAAAGTCATTCTGCTGCCCTTAAAAGTCCTGCTTTCATCCTTATAGATTTGATTGGATCATGGAAAATAGGCACTTTGTATCAGCCAGTTGTTTTCTTTTACAGATATGGGATGTTGTTCAAGGAGAACGTGCTGTTTAGGATGAATGATTGACTATAATGAATCAAGCTTTCCAAAGCTATAATAAACAGAGTATTATTTTAGACAAAAATATAAAATGAATCAGACTTACCAGTGCATGCGAGAGTGCTGACAGTGTTGTTGTTTTGTAAATGGCTTACAAATGCCACATTGAAATGGAGATTGTAGCAATATACCTGTAATCGGTGTGCACTATGCATTCATAGAAATGACAGTCATGACTCTTGAGCGCCAAGCAGATACGTTACAGGAATGAAATTAAAATTATGCTGTTATATAATGTTGTTATATGCTATTTGTAAAAATACACTTTATATATTTAAACAACAGATGTGGTTTTCTGCAGTTACGTTTTATTTCCACACCATTAGTATATTCTGACAGCTTTTAATGGGTAGAGCAGTCATCAGTCTGAGTTGGCCAATGTCACTCTAGCACTTTACTGTATGCGGCAAAAGACAACTCATTTTTGATTTCTTGCTCAAGAAATGTACACTCCATCTATTTTTTTAAAATAAACTGGTGTTAGAGTTAGGGTTAATACTTTAGTATTCAAGGACAAGACCCATGCACAAGCTTTAACTTACAACAAATTAGTTTAATTCCAAGGAAAAGAAAGCTATTTTTTAAACAGAGAAAAGCTCACTTACAGAGAAGTAGGAATTTACATAAGTAAAATTAGCAAATGTCACGTCATATTTGCATTTTATTTGTTTTTACTGAATTTAACAAGAAGGCCTTGAATAGCTTAAAGTATAAGAGCTAACACTGAGCACAACTTATTTGAAACATGCAAACATTTTTCATATACTGTTTGAATTACACTGATATGCATTGATTCCCATGTCAACAACTTTGTCACAGGACATGCTAACTCCAGATGGTGATAGCTTAACCACCTCAGGTGGCTAAGCTAAAACCATTGGGCAGCCCTTTGGCATAGCCTAAGCTACCTATACAAATTCAATAGTTAGCAGTTGCATCATTTCCTTGAAGCCTTTAAGTCGACCATCTTTAAGTGAACCATTTCCTCTTAACCCAGTCCCTGGTAGTGTTGTTTTTGGTGGCCTGTTTTAATTTTAGTCAAGTCTTTGTGTGAAGCTTTCATTTTAGATTTTATTAGTTTTAGTCACGTTCATACTCGTTTTAGTCAGCGAAAACTGATGACATTTTGGTGACATTTTTGATGACATCCGAACATGCACGAGTTCAGGGCGATTCTAGCCGAACATGTATGCCTGTGCCGGCGTTTGTGTGAAACAGAAGCAGTTTAATGTGAAGTTCAAACTCCATAAGGTGCTTTGAAAAAAAAAAAAGTTTGCATAGTTTGTCCAAGGCTTCTTATTTGAAGTACGTTTTATTTTTATTGTAGCCTATAATATAGAATTAGAATTCATTTAGATATTAATTATACACTATTTGCTTATTTGCTTAAAGTTGTCTTGTGTTTGATGCAAAATACAGCCAATAGTTTAAGATTGTACATAAAGAAATTATTAATTCATCAAGTCATTCATCACAAGACTTGTACTGGCAAATGACTTCTTCTCACTGGTGATTCCGATGGTTTTAGAGGACAATTACTCCTTGTCGCTCCCCTGTAGTTTCAAAGAATAGTACTGTCAACGTGACCAGTATAAAGCCTCCTCCGTTTGGGAAGGTGAACTCACAATCAGCGGTGCTAGGCATAAGTACAGTGTAAATCCAGCTTAATTTTGTTGTCGTCTTTTAATAATGCCGCGAGTGGGGCTTGAGGAAGTGACCCTGCCTGCGTTTGCGCAGTGCAACCTGATGCAGCCATAGACAGTAAAAGAAATGGACACAGCGACCCCATTGCATTCAATAGAGACAAGTGATGTCAATTAGAAGCACGCACTTCCTGGGGGTCGAGCGTACTGCGCAGACTCAAACTGAGCTCATTAAAATAATGCACAAGCGTGAATCTCTCTGTTCGCAGGCAGATTTCCTTTGATCTGTCACAAAACCAGACATGCTTGCTCAGATACACGCTGCTTTCGCAAGCACTTAAAATGTGTCTCCTCTCACTCAAACTGCGTCCTTTGCACTCACAACTGTCTCTATGCTGATGTGCTAGATAATATTAATTATTTTCGCACGTTTTTATTTCTAGCCTTTTATCACGTGCAGTGTGAACGCTATGATCCGTTAACATGGGCTCGGGAAAAAGGCTCATCACAGACAGTGTGTGAACCTCGAGTTAGGCATATGCCCAGTCTGTTCTGTTCTCGCGCTAGGTGCGCTGCAGTCTGATTTGATTGGATAGCATACTGCGGGAGATCAGGGCCGCGGAAAATGGTGCTATAAGGCAATTTAGACATCGTGCACGCTCAAATGATGAGTTTATGACGATTTCGATTAATCACACTGCCCTAGAATGGACTGGAAATGAACAGAAAATAGCTCTGGCTGGCACCGCTCAGCAAAATGGCAAAACCAGATCCAGGCAGAGCTCAGCAGCAGGTAGACAGTCCCACGGCCCACCTGCAATACCACCGCAGACCACAGGTTGAAAACCACTGCTGCAATCCATAACATTTGGTGCTCTAGTGGTTAATAAACAGAACTGCATGCGTCTTGAAGAATAACATTGTAGCTGGGGCCACTTCCCTCTGTTTATGTCTATACAAGTCACGCCGGTACTGGCCTGTGCTACTCCGCAGCAGTTCCTACCAGAACCAGTCTAGAATGGGCAAAATATAAATACTTATTATAGGTGTATCATAGTGATTCAGGATAAGCTAAAAACACATCTTATTATATAACTTTTGCAGCTTTAAATCTAAATGTTCTTAATTTCTTCAGAGGGCAAGCCTGAACAATCAGTAAGTTCTGAGTAATAAATTGACAATAAGAACAGACTTTAGTCATCAATTAAAAGTCATCAGTTAGCCCTCTGCTCAACACCTCATCATCCAGCTTTCTGAAAATCTCAACAGCCACAGTAGGAAAAGGATTAAACCAGACAAAATCTGAAATGGCACATTGAATGCCACTCAAAGACCTCAACCAAGAAACCAGAAACATTGACCACTTTGCACCACACGATGCAATAGACCATAATATCCATGCCTACCTGCGAGACAAACAATGACAATATGACTACCCAAGGCAGACTGTATCTTATTTGGATAACTTCTAGCCTGGAGGTATGGAGACCCTTGCCCCATACCCAGAAAACTTTAAATCAGACTACCAGCAGGGGAAACAAACCTTAATTAAATAATTCTCAGACCCAGAGTCTGAATATGGACTGCCTGCCACCCTAGATGCCTAACAAGGTCAGCATGAAACTCATAAGTCTTACTGTAAATGACTCGATGAGCCTACATGCAGAGCTCCCAATGAACCTGAGATGGAGGAGGACACCAGCTTCAAGAGCCTCTTCCTCCGAAATCTATAACCTGGAGTGAGTCACCATTTAGCCGCCATGGCCTGCCCATGCACAATGCCTTTTCAACAACTTACAGAGAATTAGTAATTTACATGAATGAAATTTGCAAATGCTACACCATATTTGCATCGTTTTTGTATTTTTTGTAGACATTTTTCATAAACCATTTGAATAGCATTTCCGTGCATACGGGAACCAATGATTTTAACAGAGAAGTGCGAACTACAGATAAGGCATGCTTCACCTGGTTTTACCATGTAAACAAACCACCTCAGGTGTCTTAGCTAACAACCTAGCAGCCCTTTGGCTTAGCTTTAGGCTAAGCTACCTAACAACATCAATAGTTGGCGGTTAGCATCATTTACTTGAAGTACAGCTTGCGTGTGTGCAGCGTAGAGTGATTTAAAGCATTTCCTCTTAACCCTAATTTCTCACTTTCTCTGTCCTTACCTTTAGAATTCCTCTAGGGCAGTGGTTCCCAACCTTTTTCAACTCGCGGCCCACACAACCAAACACATATGTTTGCGCGGCCCACTGCAAAAAAATTAACTGACGCCGCTACTGTTGGGTTAATAACTTAGTACTCAGAAGCTAGATTGTTGTCTTTACTGAATGAACTGACAATGAACAGAAAATAAATCGGGCTGGCACCCCTTGGTATAACTGCTGTTGTTCTGTAGCATATGTAACAAAAATATCTACGATAAATTGGTGGTTTATTCTTAAACCAATTAGCGAGCTCGAATAGTGGAACCATGGTTACATTTTAATATTTATTTTTCTGTTATTTAATTACATGAAATGATTTTATTATGTTATGACTTAGACATTTTTACATACATTAACAATATTATTTATTTTAATAGAAATTGGCGGCCCACCTGCAATACCATCGCGACCCGTCTGGCCGTGGACCAGAGGTTGAAAACCACTTCTCTAGGGAAAACATTACAAATATTAATTTGGATTACAAAGATATTAATACTCTGGACATACTTGACAGGACATGAAACAATGATTGTAAGCAAGAGTGTTTTAAAACCAAGGTGACATGAAGAATATAGGAAAACTGTGATGATCTGGGACCCAGTGAAACGCAGGAGACGATATATCCATTCGCAGTATGGGTTTTATTGGGAAATCCTAAGAGAAATCAAACAATCAGGGGTCAAACCATAAATCCATCCGACAAAGAAACAACAGGAAAGGAACAGGAATGGGAACAGAAACTCAGAAGACAAGGAAACAGAAGGAAAGGACTCCATGAAGACAAACAGGAAAAGACTGGTTAATATAGGAAGGATAATGACTAACAAGTGAAGACACCTGAGTGCAATTCACAGCAGTGCAATTACTGTGATGAAGGGACAAGGCTTTGTGGGAATTGTAGTGCCTACCGTGAGGTGCCTATGGGGAAGTGAGACCACTAGTGGATACTTAGGGAAACAGAGACCAGACAGCTTGACTTTACCCCCTCCTTGACGGAGCAGCTACCAGATGCTCCACCCTAACCCAAGAAGAGACCAAGGAACACAGAGACCAGGAGGGAGGTGGAGCAGTGGAGGACCAGGGGGAGGGTCGGAGGGTGAGGTAAAATGGGGAAACAGAGACAAGAAGTGCAAAACAAAAAAACAAGGAGCCCAGGAGGGAGGTGGACCGGCGGAGGATCAGGGGAAGGGATGCAGGGCCAGGTCCATAGAGCGAAACAGAGACAAAGACAAGGAACCCAGGAGGGAGGTGGACCAGCAGAGGATCAGGGGGAAGGACGGAGGGCCAGGTCCATAGATGGAAACAGAGAGAAGAGGAGCAAAAACAAAACAACAACAAAACACAAGTCCAGGAAGGACATAACGTTCAGTCCCCAAGGCCGAACTGACAGGGCAGGAAGGAGCAAGGTGGAATTGGAGCCCTGTGGTCGAGACAGAAGCCCACCAGGGTGGCGCAGAAGACCACCACATCCGTGCGGTCGAGACAGAAGCCCACCAGGGCGGCGCAGAAGACCACCACTTCCATGCGGTCGAGACAGAAGCCCACCAGGGCGGCGCAGAAGACAACCACATCTGTGCGGTCAAGACAGAAGCCCACCTGGGCGGCACAGAAGGCCACTACATTCATGCGGTCGAGACAGAAGCCCACCCGGGTGGTGCAGAAGACCACCACAGTGGGATCGATGACACAGGAGAGCAAGTCTGGTAAGGCAAGTCTGAAACAGAACATGAACAAGTTAAGGGTGGCCTCCTTGACGTGACGAGGCTCTGGAAGTTCCGCAGAGGCGAGAAGAGACTCTGGTAGTTCAGCCGAGTCGAGGACAGGATCTAGTAGTTCAGCAGAGACGTGGAGAGGCTCTGGTAGTTTAGGAGAGGCGTGGGGAGGCTCTGATAGTTCCACAGAGATGTGGAGAGACTCTGGTAATTCCGTGGTGTTTAGACTGGATTCAAGAAGATCAATGCTGACTTGACTCTGCTCACGAAGATCAATGGTGACTTGCCTTTGCCCATGAAGCTCATTGGTGACTTGCCTTTGTCCATGAATATCACCGGTGACCTCTGCAGTGTCAACGGTGACTAGCCCTGACTCTGGAAGGTCAACGGGGACTAGCCCTGACTCTGGAAGGTCAACGGGGACTAGATCTGACTCTGGAAGGGAAATGGGGACTAGCCCTAACTCTGGAGGGTCACTGAGCAGCTGACTCAACTCTGGAGGGTCACAGAGCACCTGACTCGACTCTGGAGGGTCAACGGGAACCTGACTCGACTCTGGAGGGTCAACTGTGGCTGTCATCCTGTGCAGATGCGCTGGACAAGCAGCCATCTTGTGCCATTACGCTGGACCGGCGGCCATCTTGGGTCATGGCGCTGGGCCGGCAGCCATCTTGGGCAGTGGCACTGGGCTGGTGGCCATCTTGAGCAGTGGTGGTGGGCTTGCAGCCATCTTGTGATGTGGTACTGGGCTGGCGGCCATCTTGTGTCGTGGCACTGGGCTGGTGACCATCTTGTGCTGTGGTGCTGGGCTGGCGGCCATCTTGCATCTTGATGCTGGACTGGCGACCACCTTGTGCTGTGGTGCTGGGCTGGCGGCAATCTTGCATCGTGGCACTGGGCTGGCGACCATCTTGTGCTGTGGCACTGGGCTGGCGACCAGACCACCTTGTGCTGTGGCGCTGGGCTGGCGGCCATCTTGTGCAGTGGTGCTGGGCTGGTGATCCTCTTGTCTGTAGACCCCAGTCTAGAATCGGCCATCCCACCGGGAGAGACAGGTGTGGCTGGGGTATTCCATGGAGACCGATGTTGTAAATAAAAAACAAACTCCCAGAAATTATAGGCGTCCAACTGCTCCATTTAAATTTGAGAAAACGGGTCATCTAGCCCGGTATTGAAAATGTCCTTTAGGGCCGCATCATTATATCCCATCCCCTCAACTAGGGACCAGAACATTTGTGCCATGGCACCTACCTCATTTCCCTCTTGGCGGAGGGTGGTTAATTTTAAATATTTAGCCCTCCGCTCCACCATACTATCTGGGGAATGGGAATGAAATCCCACACTGCTGGATCTCGACATGGATGGAGTCCATGATCGGGGACCCAGTGAAACGCAGGAGATGATAGATCCAATCACAGTATGGGTTTCATTGGGTAAGCCAAAGAGAAATCAAACAAGCATGGGTCAAACCATTAATCCATCTGACAAAGAAACCAACAGGAAAGGAACAGGAATGGGAACAGGAATTCGGAGGAAGACGAGGAAACTGGGTAACGGAGGGAAAGGACTCCATGAAGACAAACAGGAAAAGACTGGTTAATATAGGGAGGATAATGACTAACAAGTGAAGACACCTGAGTGCAATTAACAGGAGTGCAATTACTGTGATGAAGGGACAAGGCTTTGTGGCAATTGTAGTGTGACATTGCGTGACAAAAACAAACATTGAACATACAGTATGTATAAAGTTATTATTGGATGCTCTAGTTTTTTTTTGTTTGTTTTTTTCAAGAGGCCACCTAGTTGTTTTAGTTTTTTATTTTACAGAACCATGATCGAGAATATTATGCCTTTCACTGCTAATTTGATCCCTGTTTAAGCTCCTTAAGCACAGGGATTTCTTTCTCATTAAGATTTCAAAGTTTGTGCCTTCTAGTTTTATCTACTGATCAATATTTTTTGAAGAGTCATTGCTGCTATAACCCTGATATTGAATGGTCATGGTCCGGTGGGCATCTCAAGGTCTGAAAATGCTGACCTCTCAACCAATTTGTTAAAAGACTTGAAACAACAACAGTGAGTCATTTAGTCAAGCGATTCATTCAACAATACTGATTTATTCAAAAATAGACGTCTGCATAAGTGAATTGAATCATTCACTTAACAACAACAATTCACTCAGGAACTCTGCTCTTATGCATGCTGCTTTGACTTCATGTGGACTGGTTTTGTTGGAGGAGAAAATACACAAATTAACTAGGAACATTGTGTCTAAAATGTATTTTAATGATTATCTTCTTGTTTATAGAATTTTTATTTTAATACCAAAGGAATACTGTAGCACATTGGAAATGGAACTGTTGGTCTGAATAGTTTTGCAGTATATTAGCATTCATCAAGAAAGCCTGACAAAAAATACAGTTAAACTTAAGAATCTCAACAGTTAAGATTTTTCAGTCTTCAAGAGAGTGAACAACTGCTTACTTACATCAGAGATTCAGATTTCCGCCTAGCAACATTTACCTACTTACTTAACCACACATATGGCAACAATTCACTGCTGCAAACAACCCAGCTGATGACAAAGACACCATTTACCTCTTTGTGTGAGATACATGGGCCATGGCATCCAGTCACGAACACTCCAGACTATGCTGTGATTCACTGATTTCTAGTTGAACAAATTGGTTTTTTGCTGTAGAGATGACATCAAGTTATAAAAGCTAGAGAGAGTGAATGACAAGAATGGCAAAGAAGTGATGGAGCATTTTGGTTAAGTCAGTGAGCTCTTGAGCAGTGTTCATGGATGTCGTAACTCTTCACTATTTGACGGTTGAAGGGAAGCACCTATAGTACCTTCCATCCGCTCACTGAAAAATTAAAAGGTCATTAGGATAATGTAATCAAATTAAAAGATTAGTTCTTGCAAGAAAGAACACTCTGTCCTCATTTTAAAATTAATTAATGTTATTCCATAGAATTTGTTTTATGTCACTAAAAAATAAAACATACAAAACAGACAGGTGACCAAGTATGGAAAGATACAGATTTATAATGATCATATTTTGTTCGGTCTCAAATATTCAGCTTCAAATAAGGGTCCTAGGGAATTACAATAAAAGTCGTGAAAAAAAAAAATCAATCCCCAATTATTCATATCTCAAAAACACAAACTTTGACTCTGACCAGACAGTCATAGGAGTCTACAGTGGTGTGAAAAAGTTTTTCCTGTTTTTTAAAGGGGTCATATAATATTGCTAAAAATAACATTATTTGTTCATTATTTGTATTTGGTGTAATAAAATGTGTTTATGCAGTTTAAGGTTAAAAATACATTATTTTCCACATTCTGCACATTATTGTTTGTCTTCTATTCCCCACCCTCTGAAATTCATAGGTTTTTACAAAGCTCTTCGGTCTAAAAAGTGAGGTGTGCTCTGATTGGCCAGCTATCCAGTGCGTTGTGTTAGGTTGAATGCCTCAAGCGTTTGATGAAAATGTTATGACCCTTGCCATACTTTGATGTGTGTCCCGGTCAGAACACCAGAGCAACAATACAAAAATAAGTTTGGCCTTATTGTTACAGAGTTCAATCCAAAGGTTGTGAGTTTGAGTCTCAGGCTGAGGAACTGTAGGTGGGGGAGTGAATGTACAGCACTCTCTCCCAGAGACCGAGGTGCCCTTGAGTAAGGTCCTGAACCCCCAACTGCTCCCCGGGTGCAGCAGCATAAATGGCTGCCCACTGCTCTGGGTGTGTGTGTTCACTGTTGTGTGTGTGCACTTTGGATGGGTTAAATGTAGAGCACGAATTCTAGGTATTGGTCACCATACTTGGCTGCATGTCACTTTCACAATAAAACCCATTAACAATTAGCCATTTGTTAAATCCAACAGGGACAAAATGACTTATACTGTCTTATGCGTAGATTTGCATCGCATTGCGCTGTAGAAGCATAAAACCGTGCCTGCATTTGTGATCAGAGAAACAACAAACAACAAACTCTAACGGTTGTACTTCAGTGCACTTTGAATGGAACATATATGTTAGCTGCAAACTGGAATCATGGAGAAATATTCTGTGATGACCACTTCACAGGGCACTTAAGTTTGAATAGAACAAAAGTCTGAAGCCATAAAAGAAACATACAGACTGTGAGTCAGAACAGCCGGCATTGTAGTCTTCTCTCCCAGGATCAGGAAAGTCCTCTATAAAATGCGCTGCATACATCTGAATATTTGTGATGAACTGTTTTGGAACAGTGTTGTAAATACAACTTAATCACTGTGTCTTCTTTTGCAAGGCCAAACTAAGTTTTGGCTTTCAAAATGAAACAGCGTCTCCATCACATGACACCATTGGCAACAGTGAGAATCAACATTATGCCTTCTTTCTTTGTCTGAACATTTGGGTGGCGTTATGCCAATCTTCCCACACAGTGATGTAGATGTGGGGGCGTGTTTAAATGAGCCGTTTAAGAAGGCCGTAGAAAAGTCTTAACTTTTATAAAGAATATCTCTTTGGGTTTGAGACTTTAGTCTTTGCAACTTTAATGGTCTTATCTATGCACAAACAGCTTGTAACACTCAAAAGAGAAAGGAAAACTTGAAATTGCGTCATACTGTATGACCCCTTTAATTTTGTTTTTGCGTATGTCACACTTGAATGATTCAGATCATCAAACAATTTTTAATATTACACAAAAATAACCTGAGTAAACACAAAATGCAGTTTTGAAATCATGATTAAGGGAAAAAATGCTGTCCAAACCTTCCTGGCGCTATGTGAAAAAGTAATTGCCCCCAAAATATAATAACTTGTTGTGCCACCCTTCACAGCAACAACTGCAATCAAGTGTTTGCGATAACTGGCAATGAGTCTTTCACATCACTGTGGAGGAATTTTGGCCCACTCTTCTTTGCAGAATTGCTTTAATTCAGCCACATTGGAGGGTTTTTAAACATGAGAGAACTGTTTAAGGTCATGCCACAGCATCTCAATCGGATTTAAGTCCAGTCTTTGACTTGGCCACTCCAAATCCTTCATTTAGTTTTTCTTGAGCCATTCAGAGGTGGAATCGCTGATGTGTTTGTGATCATTATCCTGCTTCATAACCCAAGTGTGCTTGAGCTTGAGGTCACAATCTGATGGCCGAACATTCTCCTTCAGGATTTTCTGACAGAGTACAGAATTCATGTTTCCATCAATTATGTCAAGTCGTCCAGGTCCTGAAGGTGCAAAGGAACCCCAGACCCTCACACTACCACCAGCATGTTTGACTGCTGGCATGATGTTCTTCTTATGAAATGCTGTGTCAGTTTTACGCCGGATATAACAGGACACACACCTTCCAAAAATTTAAACTTTTGCCGCATCAGTCCACAGAATATTTGCCCAAAAGACTTGGGGATAATCAAGATATTTTTTGGCAAATGTGATACAAGCCTTTTTGTTCTTTTTGGTCAGCGATGGGTTTTCCTTTGGAACTTTTGTTGAATCATGAACCCTGACCTTAATTGAGGCAAGTGAGGCCTGCAGTTCCATAGATGTTGTTCTGGGTTCATTAATGACCTCCTGGATGAGTCGTCGCTGCGCTCTTTGAGTAATTTTGGTTGGCTGGCCACTCCTGGTAAGGTTCACAATTGTTCGTTTTCATCAATTGTGGATAATTGCTCTGACCGTGGTTCGCTGGAGTGCCAAAGCCTTAGAAATGTCTTCTTAACACTTTCCATACTGAGAAACCAACTATTTTGTTTCTAATCTGTTTCTGAATGTCTTTAGATCGCGGCATGATGTGTAGCTCTTTAAGCATGCTTCACTTTGTCAGAGAGGTTATATTTAAGTGATTTTTTTTATTCAACAGGTCTGGCAGTAACCAGGGCTGGGTGTGCCCAGTGAAATTTAACTCTCTTTAACTTTCTAAAATAATCTGATTAATCACAGTTCTTTCATGATTTAACAGAAGAGGGCAATACATTTTTCACGAAGGGCCAGGTAGGTTTTGGCAGCTTTTTTCCTCTTAATAAATGAAATCATAATTTGAAAACTGTATTTTCTATTTACTTGCATTATCTTTGTGTAATATTGAATCATTTAAGTGACAAATATGCAAAATAATAATAATAATAATAAATAAATAAAATATTAATAATAAAAAAACAGGAAGGGGGCAAAAACCTTTTCACAGAACTCTACGTAAAAACTAAACTGCAGAAAATGTTCTTATAAAATAAAAGTTCAGCTCAAAAATAATATTCATTAATTTTAACTTATACTAATGTTCTATCATAATTTACTCACTCTTCACAGATGATTATTTTACATTTAAAAGGTGACACTTTTGACTATCATGTTTAAAAGCACAATATTTGAAAGGAGAAAAAGTTTTCCACACATGCAGTTCTGTATGATTTCAGAGGATTTTCGATATAGCAAACTAATTATGTAAACCACTTTTATGCTGCTTTTTTTTGCAGAGCTAACATTACTCATCATCATTTGCTTTCATTATATGGAAATACACAGCAAGGGCATTCTTTTAAAAATAATTCTTTTGCGTTTCACAAAAGGAAAAGTCATACAACTTGAAATGACAGGAGGATGAGTAAATGATGAAAGAAGTTTTGATGATGACATTTTCAGTTTTTTTGTGAACTATCCCTTCAAAGTGCAGAGAAGGACAAAGAGAGAATCAGACAAAAAGACGATTGAGCTGATAAATTGGAAACAGAGTGTAAGATGTGTATGTGAGAGTCTGCAATAAAATGGCTTTATTTCCTGTTCAGCAAACTTTAGTGCATAAGTACTTTCTAACAGCTTGAGTAATGGCATAGTCTCTGTGCCGCCATCCAACAAGCTTCAACTAGCCTGCCGTTTCAATAACCATGAGATCTAATTTTAAGTAAGATGCAAACTCGTTTGTAGTTTGTATTACAGCTATAATAAAGGGGTGACTGGGGCTAGTTGTCACACAGGGACATGTCACAAGAGCTGTTTTCAGTAGCAAAACTTTTAAATCCAAACTTCCAATGTCAGTTTTGTATGCTGGTATCAAAAATCTGATTAAAAACCTTACATTTGGATTATTATTTTTTTATTTATTTTTTTCAAAATTAAAACTCTCAATACAAGTGTAACATGTATTAATTACAACAAGACTTTTATGATTGATTGAAAATAAAACTAAACACGCAGTATGCAATAGTACATTTATTAAATTGTGATTTTATTAAATATATGTGTTGCATGTTTCAGAGTGAAGCACAGCACATTCACCCGTGTTTGTATCATTTCCTCACTCCAAATCATGTAGCCCCTAATTACAATTGTCAAGACACCTTTTATATCATTTTAATTTTACCTTTATTATTTGTTGTTTTATTAAATGTTTTATGCTTCCTGTTTGGTTTAAAGCTTAGACTATTTATGTCAAACTTGGAGTATTTATGCCAGTATTGTTGGAAATGTCCCTGTATAGTACTTGACTTTCATAAGTTATGCACCCTGAATAATATGCATTAAAGTAAAAATTGTGACAACTAGCCCCAGTCCCTGTTCACTTATGGATAGCCCAACACCCTCCTCCCCTCTTTACCCCAGCTATAAATGAGACTGTCCTCCTCTTAAAAACGACCACATAGGTCGTTTGTGCAAGCAGCATATTACGACCTATTATTACGTTTTAAAATCAAGCGCCCTCTAGCGGCCGTATTACGACAGTCTCGTTGGTCGGGTGTGTCGTCATCAAATGACCTTTGACTGTCGTTACCATCGTTACCACCCAAAAAAAGGAGGCGTGACCCAACATCTTACCATGCGTTGTTGTCCAGGTTTGTAAACAATTTTATTTTATGGTTTATTTTTTAAGGTACTGTTCTGATTGTCTGCAATTAATGTCAAAGTAAGTGCAGTTTGACGTTTTCTTTACAAATATGTTGTGAATGCCAGTGAACGAATGTGTGGCAATCGCAACGAATCTGAAATGACCAGTGACCACAACACTTACCATATTTTTTTTTTTACCATGATAACTGTAAAACTGTAAAAATCATTAACCACAATGCCATGCCTTTAATACCTTTTTGTAATGTAATTGTGATTCAGTGTTTTTTTTTTTTTTTCAGTTTTGCAGTTTCTTCATATCACATACATCTCCAGCTCCTACAACAACATTCAGTGTCCAGCAGCTCTTTATGATGCTCTCTCTCTCTCTCTCTCTCTCTCTTTCTCTCTCACTCTCTCTCTCTCTCTCTCTCTCTCTCTCATTTTCGTTTCCTATTTTTCTGAACTGTAATTCATAAATAAGTCACACATATTTTTCTTTCTTTCTCTTGTTCATCATGGCATATTTTCACAGCTCAGAATCAGATTTTGATCAGTTCTTGTATTAACAGGGAACTTGTACTCGAAGCTCAACTTGAAGAAGTTTCCAGTGAAGATGAAGTCCTTCAAAGGTTCGACACAGGTAATGTTGAAGATATGTAGTTATAACTGATTTACTTTAATTAATTTATCCTTACTTTATGTTAATAACCTTCCTTATAGTCCTTCCTTTCAAATATTTTGTTCACAGATCATTTCTAACACACTGTCTAAACATGTATGTATTAAAACAACAACAACAACTTGTTACTTTTTCTTTATTCCAGCTGAAAAGGAAGACCATGGGCCTGTCAAACCTTGTTTGTGGAGAGGGATGAATTTGACCATCTTGTGTGTTTACGGAGAAGACCAAAAGCTGCTAAGGCAGATATTTCCAGAGGTACGTCTGTGTTGATCTGAGCACCTCGACAGAACTTTACTGCAGTTACATTTTGCACCGAATTTTATGTTTTTTACTTTTTTAAATACCTCACGACCCCATCAGTACAAACCCTGTGCTATGTCAAAGTATTAATAATTCAAACAATTTCAGCAAATTCATATGATATTGTACAAGCGTACTCTCCAGCTTTTCCTCCTGCTGTCATTGACCATCGCCTCAGCTCTCATGCAGACTGTGTCAGGAAATGCTGTGTAACTTGTCATGTGACACAAAAGGGGCCGGTTGCGTAAACATAGCTATTATGTTAAGACTGTGACCAACTAGCAGTTAACCAAGAGATAATCATATTTCTTAGTAAAATTGGACCAATCTATGTTTTTGTAACTGACTTTAAACAATTATGACAAGTCTAGAGTAAATCAAATTATATGGCTAACTTTTTTAAAGATTAGTTTAAGCAGTTTATGCAACCGGCCCCAGGTCTTTAATTTATTTGACCAAATTAGATCATTTAAAGGTGTTTACAACAAGAACAATAACTATAATGACTATTTTAGCATCGCTACCAACAAATTATAAAGTTCTGTTTATTATTATACACGCTGCAGTTATGTTGTCTTTAACCACTAGCCCGTTGCTAGGGGGAAGTCGTGGCTTAGTGCTTAGAAAGTTTGACTCTTAACCATAAAGTTGTGGGTTTGAGTCTCGGCCCGGCAATACGACTTTTTTTGCGCTGCCCCCAACTGCTCACCGGGCACCGTAACATAAATGATCCCCACTGCTCCGTGTGTGTGTGTTCACTGCTGTGTGTGTGCACTTTGGATGGGTTAAATGCAGAACAAGAATTCTAAGTATGGGTCACCATACTTGGCTGTATGTCACGTCACTTTCATTTGTTGTCAATGTTTTAATTATTCATCATGTTATAAATTCAATTTTTTCCTGTCTTGCAGGATTTCTGACAGATTACTGAGTCCTTCTCCATCAGCTCTCCACAATAGCAGCCCTTCCAAAAGCATCCACATCACTCTCTCTTGTGTGGCACATCTGCTCTCAGTCGTTAGCATGTCTACTTGTATTATTTCTCCTCTAGTCAACACTCCCATCTCTACTGTGAACACTCCTGTCACTATCACCATCCCACCTACTGTATTCTATATGCCATATATATATATATATATATATATATATATATATATATATATATATATATATGTGTGTGTGTGTGTGTGTGTGTGACCTTTAAGGTCATTTAATGATAGAAATGCATTTTCCAGCTGAAAATGATTTATAAAATATAATTATTAATAACCGTTTTAGTTTGTCTTGCATATGTTCACAACAGAAGCGATCAGTGATTACAGGAGATTAAGAGGTAATCATGTGAAATATTAGTCTTAACAATATTTTTCTAATTAGTTAATCACTTTTAAATGAAAGAAAAGAATATGATTTCAGCTGGTGCCTTGCAACTCCTGGTTTGTAAAAATATTATTTGGCATTTTATAAACTTCTCTGCAAACAAATTGACAATTTTTATTTATTTATTCATTTTTTTTATTTTATATATATATTTTTATATTAGCCAATTTAGTTTTAAAGGGATTTTCTATTACATAATTCTGTCTGTACCTATTAGTTACTTTATCAATCAGTAATTTTTAAAAGTTGTTATATTTCACAATAATATATTATTTTTTTGTTTTTATTTCTTCATAGTGACAAACTAGAGAGAAAGAATGGTGTTATTTGCATTGTTTGTCTGAAAAGTTTGACATATCAATAAACACTGATATGGAAATTACTAAAAAAAAATTATCCCTGTGTTTTTTAAATTGTATTTATTTATTTATTTTTATTATTATTTTCCTTTTTTTCTGTAGTTTAACTGGTAGAGCTAAAAATTGCAAGATTGTAAATACATCTCCAAAAAACACACAAGTGATTAAATGTATACATTTAATACACTATAAATATATAAATATAATATTATTTTTTCATACAGTATATGCAAAAATGTTGAGCTTAAATATTGTACATTAATATTAGGGTAAAGAATGTGTATAATCGCAAATATGAGGCCCTTGTTTGAAAATAAATAACTGTAATCAACAAATCTATTGCTGAATCAGGTTTACCCCACAATGCAAATCCGTCATTTTAGTTTTATATTTAGTGGGTGAAAATAAATTCACCACAAGAACCCGGAAAAGCCTGTCATGAATGGCCGTATATGGACAAGTAAGGGTGTCGCTTCTGCTCAACTGGATTTTCATTGGCTTTGAAATCCACTTGGCACTCGAGGACTCGCTGTGACTGGACTTTCTTTTAGCCCAAATTAAAAACGTTTAATGTTGCAAAGTAAATTTTGCTGTAATTATTACGTCAATAGTACCTTCAGTTAACAATGGTGCATTGCTATATTTTGTGAAATTACCTCTTTACCGAGATCCTAACCTTAAACCTGAACATAACTTAATTGAACTACAAAAAACAGCGCCATGACTTTCACTTTCCATCGATAGAATGGCTAAGGCTTATGGGCAATGTAGTTTAAAATGTTTAATAATGAAATTGTGAAAAATACTTCTTTTTTTAAACAAAGGGATATCTAAGCATGTTTATTGTGCAAAGTTATATGACATATGTGAGAGGCAGGCTGACATTTTTTATTTTACTAAGAGTACTTTTATAAACACATGTATAGCACTTTTCTATGAATGTTTGAAAGCTGTGCCAAACATTATTTAGTAAACATAGCATAATGAGTTGTCCTACCAATTTTCTTTTTGAAACTATAATCAGATTTTGATTTACAGCCATTTAGAATGTTAATTGTTTTGCTCTTCAAGGGGACTCTACTGGGCCCCTGGGGATGGAAGGGCAGGAAAAAAATGCACAGCTCTATTCTCATCATTGGCAACAAACTGTTGAGACACATTTTGTAGGTTGTCTTTTCAAAAGCATACCATTATGTAAGTTGGAAGTCATAGTTATCTTAGAATTAAGACACCAGAAAATCAACATAAGTGCCCATTTGGAAAGAGCTCAATTTATTTCATAAGATCAAGAGCAATAATACAGTGCTAATAGTAAACAAAGACAACAAATACATATTCTGACATTTCATCAGACAAGGCCAATGTGTCATTCAGTAAGACAATGTGTGACAGTGTGCAGTTTATGGTTCCATACAATTCATGCAATTTAAAGAATCATAATATAAAATACCTAATTCATAAATCTCTGTAAAGAATGTCTCATCTTTGTCCTGCTCAGGAGCTAGACATCAGTAATGTGCACGAACATCTTCATTATAATACAGAACAGGATTCATGTTGATCTTTCCTTGATTCATCACCTTCAGTTGTGCATGAAGTCCATGCAGTCTCTTCTAATGCAGCTCTTCATCTAACTGAATTTCATTAATATTACTAAATGTTCATGTCTTCATCAAAACAACCATGGTGATTATATGTGTTGTTTACAAAATTAAATGGTGTATCTACCAAAAAACCATCTCTAGTACAGAATATTCACCATACTTGATTATCCAACACCATACGCAATATTTTACTAGGATGCAGCATAAAGACAGATAAAGAAGCATATTAAGACAAATTATATTCAAGTGAAATAAAAATGGGTTACATTAAAACCATTTTATTTTAATCAGATGAAGAAACCCAGATGAAGGCATGGTGAAATGTCTTGAGCACCAAAGAATCACATCCAGTTTCCTTCTCATCATCAGAGCTCTCCTGGTTTTCTTCAAATCCATGTCTCTATCATGATCTTCTTCAATGTCATAAACAATTTGCAATTGTTATCCAGCACAACAATACAACTGATGAACAAGTCATGTGACCAATTCAAATCAAATCATTTTATTATCACAATACCATGAATGCAAGTATACAGGTGGTAAAATGCTTTTCTGCAAACTGCAGCATGACAAGTACTGAATATATTTGCAACACATATACAGTATCAAAAATATAAACCGTATACATAAGAGCTCAATACAGGTAGAAAATATAGTGCAATACTATACTATACAGAGAGAACAAAATGAAAACAATTAACAACAATCACTGTATACTGTAGATATACCTCTGCCCACTGCTCCGGGTGTGTGTTCACAGTGTGTGTGTGTTCACTGCTCTGTGTGTGTGCACTTCGGATGGGTTAAATGCAGAGCACAAATTCTGAGTATGGGTCACCATACTTGACTGTATGTCACGTCACTTTCACTTTCAGTACAGTATGAATTAGTGCAAACAGAATATCAGGTTGCAGAATAATAGTGAGTCAGAGTCCAGTCAGTGTAGCTGATAGAGTGCAGTGCACACAGTATGAGGCTGCTGGTGTGTGTATGTGTGTGTGTGTGTGTGTGTGTGTGTGTGTGTGTGGTGTTACTGGTACGAGTTCAGTTCAGTCTGATTGCCTGTTGAAGGAACTTGTTTTGCAGTCTGCTGGTGCTGGTTCTGTGATAATGTCTGTCTGATGGTGATGTTGAGAGCAATCCATGGCTCGTGTGGCTGGAGTCTCTGACGGTCCTCAACAAAAGAAAAACCTTGCGTAGATGTCCTGGAGAGACAAAATCATTGTGTCAATTATATATTATTATTATTTAGAATTGTTGTAATGGACATACCATTGATTCCTGTTGAAGGTTGTTGGAGGTATGGGCTCTCAGTTGTGAAGTTTCTTTTATGGCCGTAACATCTGTGCAGTCACACAGCTGTTTGGGAATTCAGTGTTCACAGTTTCAGGCTGCAGCGCTGCATTTGGTGACCATTGACTCCTCCATCTCTGGCCTCAGACCCGCTTCTCTTTAGTCTGGAGTGAAGACAAATGTTCTCAGTACCAGCTTTCCTTCTACTGCAGTCTTTCTGTACAAGTAGAAAATAATAAAAACAGTCATAACAAATCAGTTATGTATTGAAAACTCATAGTACATATGAAGACTTCAGATGCAAAGGCATCTAAGTTCCACCTGAAGTTTTCTTCTAAAATTCTTCTTAGAAGAACATTTCATACAGAACTTAAAGGCTTTTGCATCTGAAGTCTTCATATACAACACATCTCGTTCTTCATTTCTCCATCAACTGACTTCATCCTCCTTCAAAAACTGTAAGTCCATAAGAAAAATAGTTTTGGTGAATACAGGTGCAGGTGTCAGTACTCACCATATTCAGTCATTTTCTGCCCAAATTCCAGAAATGATGCCCTGATGATTTGTTCATTCTAGGACTTATAAAAAGATGTATATGTGAAAAATGATAATTGCTGACTTGAATAGAGATCAACATCATATGCTGTACTAATGCATTGCTTGAATACAGACACATCAATGGGGATGAGCACCTTTTCACTCTTTTCTGTTTGGGCACAATAGAGCCATGTTCATTCCTCATCCCCAACAGGACTGATGTTCTTTGTGTTTTTGCTCTTCAGCTGTAAAACAAAAATATGTCTATTAACCCCATGTTTAATTACTATTGCTTATTACATATGAATTAAGACAGATATAATTAAGTAAATTCACCAAAAGATTCAGGTTAGAGGATTAAATGAATATTGATTACAATTTTCTACAAACCTTTCTTGGAGAGGGCTGATCATGACAGGAACTTGCTGAGCCACACTAGTAGACATTCAGTTGACAAACCTGAAAGAGGCCATCATGCAACCATCCGCTCTGTTTGTACCTTACAACAGAGCAAGAGAGAATGTGTGAGTGAGTGGAGAGAGTAAAGGACTAAGATGAAGACAAACAAGCAAAGAAAGGCAAAATCTTGCGTTTGAGTTTAACAAAATGAGAGGGAAGAAAGCTGTATCTTCAAGCTATATTATTCTCAATTATTTTCTACACTATAACATGCAGCAGGATTGTTGTAAGCAGTTTAAAGACCTCTTCATACCAAGGATGAGTCCATACTTAATGACACAGAGGAACAACATCAGTGGAATATATTTTCCAGCTGATGAACATTAAACAGCCAATCAAAATGCACATTTCAAAAGCTTGATCATTTAAAGTGGCAGACATCAACGTCGCTGCAGTGTGTATATTAATAAACATAACTTTATCATTGGTTGATGTTGGTGTGGATGCTAAAATAGTTATTGTAGTTACTATTCTTGGTGTGAACAGCCTTAAATGATCTAATTTGGCCAAATTAACTGAAGATCTGATGTGTCACATGACAAGTTACACAGCATTTCCTGACTTGCTTTTAAACAGACGTGTTCAATTAAAATCAACATGGAAATAAAGGCAGACTGTGAGGTGCGGACAGATATCATGTACTGTTAGAACGGGTTAAGACGGTGCTAATAAAGAATACAGTGGACTCAATATAAACTTTAGGATATAACGCTCTGACTACTTAAAATGGACACAGTCTGCATGAGAGCTGAGGCGATGGTCAATGACAGCAGGAGGAAAAGCTGGAGAGTACGCTTGTACAATATCATATGAATTTGCTGAAATTGTTTGAATTATTAATACTTTGACATAGCACAGGGTTTGTACTGATGGGGTCGTGAGGTATTTAAAAAAGTAAAAAACATAAAATTCGGTGCAAAATGTAACTGCAGTAAAGTTCTGTCGAGGTGCTCAGATCAACACAGACGTACCTCTGGAAATATCTGCCTTAGCAGCTTTTGGTCTTCTCCGTAAACACACAAGATGGTCAAATTCATCCCTCTCCACAAACAAGGTTTGACAGGCCCATGGTCTTCCTTTTCAGCTGGAATAAAGAAAAAGTAACAAGTTGTTGTTGTTGTTTTAATACATACATGTTTAGACAGTGTGTTAGAAATGATCTGTGAACAAAATATTTGAAAGGAAGGACTATAAGGAAGGTTATTAACATAAAGTAAGGATAAATTAATTAAAGTAAATCAGTTATAACTACATATCTTCAACATTACCTGTGTCGAACCTTTGAAGGACTTCATCTTCACTGGAAACTTCTTCAAGTTGAGCTTCGAGTACAAGTTCCCTGTTAATACAAGAACTGATCAAAATCTGATTCTGAGCTGTGAAAATATGCCATGATGAACAAGAGAAAGAAAGAAAAATATGTGTGACTTATTTATGAATTACAGTTCAGAAAAATAGGAAAGGAAAATGAGAGAGAGAGAGAGAGAGAGAGAGAGAGTGAGAGAGAAAGAGAGAGAGAGAGAGAGAGAGAGAGAGCATCATAAAGAGCTGCTGGACACTGAATGTTGTTGTAGGAGCTGGAGATGTATGTGATATGAAGAAACTGCAAAACTGAAAAGAAAAAAAACACTGAATCACAATTACATTACAAAAAGGTATTAAAGGCATGGCAAATGTGTTACTTAACTAAAGAGTACACAATAAGCACAGTTACTGTGGTGAAAAGCATGGTAACGTGTTTATACTACAAATACCAAAGTAAAACTACAGTTATGACGGGAGATACATTGAGTTGTGGTTACTGAGGTTTTATAACACGTGACATGGTTCAGCGACATGTTACTATGGTAAAAACATGGTAAATGCGCGACTTTTACATGACCTCTTTCCACCACATGCGAATTTCAAACGAATATCACAATGAAAACTAACTTTATAAAGCTGCAGATTTCGATTAAATGATTTGAACGTCAAACTGGTTTAATAGGACATACAGTGTCCAGTATCGATTTGAAAATAAAAACTCATATTATTCATAAACGATCGACTACTTTATGAGACGGGAGAAAACCTTACCTGTACATGTCTCGAAGTCATCTAAAATCCATATCATCAAAATCCACGAACATCTGGGAGAGTTTAAATCAAACAATTCAAAACGCAAATAGCGAACATGTTAAAATAAACCCACAATGCATTTAGGCGAAAGTTCATTTATCATACCTCCTGTTGCCAATAGGGGCGCTAATTTAGAGAACGCTCGTGTGGGTCGTATTTATGGATAGTGACAAACGACCCATACGGTCGTATGAGTTGGAGGACTTGTTGCTATAAATTGTTTTATAGATTACGAACAAAGACTGACAACATATTTTTCCTTAAGGCTTTACTTTTCACTCCTCAAACATGCTTAATAAGATTAAAGTTTGCCTGACTGGCAGTTTGGTGTATGTGGATTAATTAATGTGTTTTAGAAGTTGCCAGACGTCCAAGCGGATGTTTTTGACAATGTCAGAGCAAATACCGGAGCATTTCCTGGATGCAGATAAATGAGCAGTGAGTCAGCGGACTACAGAACACACAAGCTCTCTCCCTCATTTTTAGCTTCCATTACTCCTGATTGTGGACGCGCTGCTCAGAATATAAACGGGACTAGATGGGCAAGATGAATAGATAGCAGTTGGATGGAGCTGTAATGAATTTCCAAAAAGAGCTGTGGAAAAAACACAGTAGCAAAGAACATCATGCACCTATTTTCTGAGAGAGAACCAGTGAAGTCTATAGTGAGCAAACTTGGTGTCAGATGAAAAACCCCTCTCTGTTTACAATAACAAATATATAATTTCAATTTTATCATGATGTTTATGTTGATATTATGTTGTGATGGTAATAAGGGGTGGTAACTTTTTGGTAATTTGCGATAGTATTTGTGTGGGTGTAAAAATATTAATAATATTAAATATATAAAATCTAAATGTTTTTTTTTTGAGCAGCATATTAGAATGATTTCTGGAGGATCATGTGACACTTAAGTGAAGACTGGAGTAATGATTTTCAAAATTCAGCTTTGTCCTCACAGGAATAAATTATATTTTAAAAGAGTTATTTCAAAGTGTAATAATATTTTAGAATATTACTGTTTTACTGTATTTAACTATTGAAATAAACACAGCCTTGGTGAGCATCAGAGAGATCAAAAAAAAAAAAAAAAAAAAAAATACAAATTATTTTTTTTAAATATAAAAAATTAGAGATACATATAGAGTTTAAAACAACACAATTATTTAAAATAGAAATATTTTCTAACATCATAAATGTCTTTACTGTTCCGTTTGAACAATTTAATGCATTCTTGCAGAATGAAAGTATTGAATTCTAAATAAAAATAAACTAGGGCCCTATGAAATCTGTTGTATTTTTCCAAAATTCCATTTTTAATGATTGAATGTTCCTAAACACTTATTATTACTTGCAGTTTGGACAACTCAAGTATGAATGGACATGATGCTTCAGGCCCTGGCAATGTAAGAAACTGTAGGCTATGATATGTTTTTAATCCTGATGTTTATGTCTGCTTTGAGGAGAAATTAAACATTTTACATCGAAGGGTGAAATTCTGGTGACAGGAATAAGGTGCCCAGCATGCTTAAAGCGCCTATCCTTTAATGCGGCCTGTCTTTTAGAGGACATGCACTGAGCCTGAAGTCTGGAGTCCACTGTTCATCACGAGTGAGGAGAAGTTGACAATGTGTCATTAGCTTTGATATGTTTGTCTCTGCTGCTCTTGAACAGTCAGTCGATTACCGAAAAGATCACAGGTTACAGAATATTTGGCATAAGTCCTAACTAATTTGCACTTAAATTTAAGAAGCAATGTCATCCTCAAAATAAATACATAAAAAAAAAACAACAACAACAACTGTGCTCTTTTAGGATGATGAACTAAACTTTTATACTTGTGTTTTTGATAGTGATAGGATTGCTGAAATTAGTTTGATTTTATAGTGTGGTGACATCATGAATGAGTCACTTTGTTGCTATGCTACAAGCTCCCATGGCAACTGTAGAGCAAAGGGGGAAAACAGTAAAATCTGGAATGATGGGAAATTAACATGCAAGTACATTCTATGGAGACTGAGACAGCAAGGAAAGACGAAAAGGCAGTGATAGAATGTTATTAATATTCACGTGATGCAGAAAATGACTACAAATCACATTTATGGATTTGGCAGACTTCTTCCACAGTGATAGGTGTTTATTTTTTTCAGGAAATGTTTTAGTTGGGGATTGAACCCATTTGTTATTCCTAAAGTGATGCTTTACAAGTTGAGTGTTTCTTCTGATGTGGACATTTTTGGCCGTGTATAACTTTGAGAAATGAAACTTTAGGTGCATAGTTTACACTTTCATTATTTAATTTAATTTTGCCATTAACAATGTCCAACAATGTATAAACACACATCACTAAGGAATTCTGTAATATTATCACTTTCTTTTTTCTTCTGGAAGCTAATTTAGTTTTAGGTTTCGTAAATGTGCACAAATATTTCACCTTTAAAAATTATTCTATGCAAGTTTTTAAATTTTTTATACATTTATAATTTGTTCTATAAACCATCTTTTTATATATAAAGTCATGAAGTAAAACAATACAATCTATACATTTAAAAAACCTTCGAAAAATAGACTAAAATATGATAAAGGCATAGTAGAACTGTAAAGTGACCATTCAACTAACAAACAAGCAAACAAACAAAAATATTACTGAAATAATAATAGAACCCTAAAAATCACCCTTGGTGCATTTAAGTGCACATACACTAATTTAGTTTTTTGCATCCTTATTGTGTACTTACATGTCTCTGCTTCTACCTGCAAATAAACTCCAGCACCAGAGAGGATCCCTGTATGTTCCATCTACACAGACACATAAATCAGGTCATGTGGGCCTTTGATTGATATTCATTTATGTGCACAGACCCAAACACGCTGGCAATAATATGACTCTTTGTATCTGCAAGTCTATTTAAGTATTATTGCTTCTGGCTGACTTTCAGCTGTCAGGAGGGCTGACCTTGTTTTGGCAGTTACACAGTTCACATTCTAACAAATTCATGTGCAACCTCAAAAAACCTGAAGTGATGGCCTAACTCTGAGGCACAATGGCACACAGAGATCTTCATTGTTTTGCTGGATTATCAGCAGGTCACACTTCTGCTATTAAGCTCATCAGGAGGACAACAAACCTGGACCCTTTCTGTGCAATCATAGATGCTTGTGCTTATGTTCCTTGCATGTGTGGTGGGCAGGAGCTCATATGGGGTCCGAAAAATGTGAGACCACATACAAAAAAAAATCTAGAAATAAACAAAGTTTAGGACAGATATAAAACAAAGAGCATTTGTGATAGCAATATTATACCATACTGTATTTTTGGTATATACCAAATCATACTTACATACTGCTGTCAGTGATGCATAATTGTCCAGGCAGGTTCATTTGAAAGCTGTTGATGACAGTTAATGTGTTTTCTGTCCTCTACAGGCATCTTCTTTTCTGTGGCTCCTGGCTGGGCACCACTGTCAAGCAACATTCCCAAAATGTGCTTGTGTCATTTGAACTGAATTTGCACCTTATTACTGTCCACTATCTGTCAGACAGTGACAGGCTCAACAGAAATGTTTTGGCTGGTAAAAAAAAACATTATCTTTTGACAAGGGAACACTGAAAAGAGGTTATCTTTTAGTCTTGCCAGACTTTAACTTATCTGAAATAGTTGATACTGTAATAGTAAATCTGTTTAGAAAACACCCATTCAAATGAATTCACAGCAGAAGTAATGGAAATGTGAATCAGTCTTAAAATAATCATTATTATAATCTTATAATTATCATCTGTATCTTGTGGATCATAATTAAAGACATTTAAAGCAATAAAGCCCATTCTGATTCTGATTTTGGTGTATTAGGGCCACCATCAAGGGTGCGGTCTGGGTCCTGTCTGGCTCCTCCTGCTCCAGCTCCCTCCTGTCGTCTTTCTGGCTCTTCCCTCTGTCTGCTCTTCCCTGGTTTCTCCCATCTACAGAATGGCTCCTCCCTTCATCATCGGCACCTTGGCCGTCTGCCTATCTTACTGCCTGCCCTTTTTCCAGCCCTTTGCCACCCCTTCATCCTTTTCCCACACCCCCTCCCGTCCTCCTTGATTCGTCCCTCTGAGGAGGGGGAATACTCTTAGGGTTATGTACTTTAGTGTTGTCTTTTTGTTACATTCTGCCTGTTCCTGTTTTCCCTTAAAGGGGGGGGTGAAATGCTCGTTTTCACTCAATCTCCTGTTAATCTTGAGTACCTATAGAGTAGTACTGCATCCTTCATAACTCCAAAAAGTCTTTAGTTTTATTATATTCATAAGAGAAAGAAAGTCTGTACCGATTTTTCCCGGAAAAACACGACTGGCTGGAGGCGTGATGTGTGGGCGGAGCTAAAGATTCACGAGCGCGAGAAGGCTTTTGCGTTGAGAGCGTTTGGAAGCTGTGACATTACCGTGACGACAAAACCAACCAAAACAAACCATGGCTAACAGTCAGATTCAGCGTATATTTATGATCCAGAATCAGATCCAGAGGCTGAAATTTAACAAGAGCAGCATCAGCAACGACGTCTCTATGTGGTATGTACTGAAACTGTATATATTTGCTTAGCGGTTTTGGAAAATGACTAAGTTCCACTTTGTCGTCTTTTTTTTTTTTTTTTTTAAGCTGTACATGTGGAAAGTGCAGTTTGATGACAACATCGCATGTTGTTTACTTGATGTGCTTACGCGCCAATAGCTAAGTTGACAACACAGAGATATTTGAAGCAGTTTTACTCACCGCATTTGGTTCCAACACACGATCGTGGCCCTTTTTCGTTGGGACTGCATTATCCTTAAGAAATAAACGATGTGCAAATCCGGAGTCAAACTGGGCTTTGTTTGTAAAACAAGCATCTTCGAAATGCAGGGAACAAACAAAAACACTTGCACAACTCCGTTGATGCTCTGTAAAAATAAACTCCATCCACTGGTCCCTTAATGCTGTTTTTTTTTTTTGGTAATCTGTGCAGGGTTGTCTTACCCTGGCAACCAAAAACACACTTCTTTTGTGACATTTCGCGACGCTCTCGCTCTGATCAGTGAATGTCTGTTGTTCTCTCAGTGCTCTGCTATACGGGAGCGCGCGCTCTTCCGGCAGAAGTGCCCTTAGGACCCATATTAGGAAATTCCGCTCTTTCTGAAACTTGTGACAAACCGGAAGGAGTATTTTTGGAACAGAAATACTCCTTCAAACGTACAACTTAATTTTTGAAACTTTGTTGATGTTTAGCATGGGAATCCAACTCTTTAACAGTGTAAAAAAACTCAGTATGCATGAAATAGCATTTCACCCCCCCCCCCCCCTTTAAGGTTTTGTTCCTGTTCGGTTTAAGCTCTTTAGTTCATTTGCTTATTAGTCATTATTGGTTAAAGGGTTAGTTCACCCAAAAATGAAAATTAACGTGTGTTTTACTCACCCTCAAGACATCCTAGGTGTACTGTATATGACTTTCTTCTTTCAGACGAATCCAGTTGGAATTATATGAAAATTGCCCTTGCTTTTCCAAGCTCTATCATTGCAGTCAGGGGGTGTTTCAGTAGAACAGTCCACAACTTCATCAAATAAAATATCCATATTTAAATAAAAATGATATAGGATGTCGGCGTTGTGTGGTTAGTGGCGAATCCGGAGAGAGAACAAAACAAAATGCTGGTCACGGATTAGAAGTACAAACCCAGAATTTGTAAAGAAAAATGTCAGAGGATTTCGATATAAACCAAGATTAGACTGGATTTCCTTAAGTATAAGTAAACTTAGCTTCCTTTGCTCCTATAAACAAACTCGCGAGATATCTCAGAGGTGCACACACTGTGGATGCGTGCTGTATCATCTGCCAGAACGGCTTCCGCGAATGACATATAACGGAAGTGAGAGAAAAGTGTTTATTCCATTTGTAATATGGATATTTTTTTTCTTACAAAAATGCATGCATTCGCTACAGAAGCCCTTTATTCAACCCCGGAGCTGTGTGAGGCATGTTGTATTATGAATGCACACGCTTTATTTGATGACTTGTGGACTGTTCAACTGCAACACCCGCTGACTGCAGTGATAAAGCTTGGAATAGCCAGGACAACTCCGACTTGATTCGTCTGAAAGAAGAAAGTCATATACACCAAGGACCCTTCGAGGGTAAGTAAAACATTTCATGTTACGACATCACGATTTTAATTTTAAACTAACCATTTAATTCCCATAACTTGTTTGCTCCTCATCAGCTGCCCTAATTAAAGTCTCCTTTCTGTTCATTTTATGGTCAGTTATTGTTTAGAGTCACATGTTTCTGTCACCTGGAGTTATTACCTTTCCTGTATCTTGTAGAATATAATTGATTTTTGTGGTTTTACCCTCGTCTTCCTTGGTGGATCAGTGACATAGTCAATATTATCATTTTAATTGTTAAAGTTATGATTAAAATGTAATATCTTAAAATAGATTTAAATAAATCTATTTTGATGGGAAAAAATATTTCCACCAATTGTAATCTATAAAATATATAGAAAGCTAAAAAACATTAAATACTACTACTACTACTACTACTACTACTACTTATAATAATAAATAAATAAATGAATCAAGATTCATATAAAAGGCAATACATAAATAATTTCTGTTTAATGCATTTATTAAGGTATTCATAATGTACATCATAATAAACTATGTCTGTTCATAAATAAATGTAACCAAAGTTAAAATATATTATATTATATATACCTTACCTTGTGTTTTGATGCATTATATTTTATAAAGGTGTAAATATGAATAAATTAGTGTTATAATGTAATAACAATTATTTATGAGATTGTACAATGCATTATAAGGAGCATTATTAGTGCATTAAAACTACTGTTATAGTGCATTATATATAAACGGTTTAAGTGTTACCAAATATAATTATCAAACATAATTTCCATTTATTATTATTGAGTTATGTGAAAATTATAAACATTTAAATATGTCTAAAAAGGAACATACTGTATATATATATATATATATATATATTGTGACGAGCACTCCCAGAGGAATCAGCGTCGCCCTGGAAACCAAACCAAAACACCTGCACGTCCTCGTCACCGGCTGATCGGTCACAGCTGCTCCCCATCAGCCAGCACATTGAAAAGCAGCACATGTTGCACTGAGAAGAGGTTCTCAAACAGAACGCAAAGCTGGACTAACCCCTCTCTCCTATCCCCACAGAAAGCAGCGAGTGACCGACAGCCCACACCCTTTGGAGCACGTCAGGACACCCACTTTCCCCTTGATTGGCACAGAGGAGCACGGAGAGCACACGGGGAGCACCAACCAGCGGAAAGCAGATCAGGACACTTCACCAGGCACCCTTCACTTTTCAATAAACCCACCCTCCGGGGCTTTTGATTTCACGTACCTCTTGTCGAGTGGTTCTTCACCCCGTGACAGTGGTGGAGAATGCGGGCAGAACAGTGAGGAATCACCGACAAGGTCACCGCCCCAACTCCTAATTTTTTTTGCTTTCTGTCAGCAGCACCACGGCTGCCGCCATTCCCCCGGAGGGTGGTCCAGGAGCGACGCCCGCTCGAAGGCACCGCGCGACCCGTCAGCAGGCCGACGGTTCCCCCACCGCGAGATGAGCCCATGCCAAGTGCCGAAACACCGTCGCCTCCGCGAGCCTGGCTGGCAGGCTGCATCCTTCACCAACGGGTGCCGGCGGGAGCCCCCGAAGCAGATGTGAAGGTGGATGGAAGACGGTTCCGGGCCCTGTTGGACTCAGGCAGTGCGGTCACCCTCATCCAGGCGCGGCTGTGCGCCCCGCGAAGCGGCCGGAAAAACTTCCTACCGATTACCTGTGTGCACGGAGACACTCGTCAAGTACCGGCCCGTGAGATGGTCATTTCGTCCCCCCAAGGCACCTGGCCAGTGGAGGTAGGCCTGGTGAAGGACCTGCCGGTGGCCGTACTGCTTGGAAGGGATTGGCCCGGCTTCGAGAAGCTGCTGTCCGCCGCTACTCAGCCTGCCAGCCCCAAGGGGAACCGTCAAAGACCGAGGCGGCCGCCTGGACCCCGCCGCCGACCGGCCCTGCTCGTCTCCGACAGTGGGAGAGAAGGTGAGGCCCCCTCCCAATCTACTAATCTGTTTTATGATGTCTACCAACAGGCCGCTGGAGGGGGCTCTTTCGCCAAGGAACAGCGGGAGGACGACCGACTCAAGCACTGTTGGAGCCAGGTGCGAGTCGTGGATGGAGAGGACGTCCTCCCCCGGCCACACCCTCTCCCACATTTTGTCGTAGAGAATGGCCTGCTGTATTGTGTCGCCCAGCGTAGGGGGGAGGAGAAAAAGTTACTAGTTGTGCCTCGTGCCAAGACCGAGACCATTCTGGAGCTGGCCCATTCCCACCCCATGGCAGGACACCTCGCGGCAGCCAATACTGCCCAACGCATCCGCGACCGTTTCCATTGGCCGGGCCTGGACGCCGAGGTAAAGCGGTTCTGCCAGGCCTGCCCGACCTGTCAGGCCACGTCGCCCCGGACTCCTCCCCCCAGCCCGCTCATCCCGCTGCCTATCATCGAGGTGCCCTTCGAGCGGATTGGAATGGACATAGTGGGGCCGTTGCCGAAGTCTGCCTGAGGGCATGAGCACATCCTGGTCATCGTCGACTATGCCACCCGGTACCCAGAAGCAGTCCCCCTGCGGAAGGCCACCGCAAAGTCCATCGCCCAGGAGCTGTTTCTGCTGGCCAGCCGAGTCGGCCTCCCCTCAGAGATCCTGACTGACCAGGGAACCCCCTTTATGTCCCGGCTAATGGCTGACCTCTGCCGGCTGCTGCGGGTGAAGCAGTTGAGGACCACTGTTTATCACCCCCAGACTGATGGCCTCGTAGAGAGATTTAACCAGACCCTCAAGCAAATGCTCAGACGTGTGGCGGCGGAGGACAAGCGGGATTGGGACCTCATGATCCCCTACGTGCTCTTCGGGATCCGCGAAGTTCCCCAGGCCTCAACTGGCTTCACCCCCTTCGAGCTCCTGTTTGGCCGTCAACCCCGGGGCCTCTTGGACGTGGCCCGGGAAGCGTGGGAGCAGCAGCCGGCCCCGCATCGTACCGTCATCGAACATGTCCGGCAAATGAGGGAACGGATCGACCGAGTGATGCCGTTAGTCCGGGAACACCTCACCAGGGCCCAACAAGCGCAGCAACGTCATTATGACCGGACAGCCCAGCCACGGGAGTTCCAACCGGGAGACCGCGTCATGGTCCTGGTCCCCAGCTCCGCCTGCAAATTTCTGGCCTCCTGGAAGGGGCCCTACGCGGTCGTCGAGAGGGTTGGACCGGTCACTTACCGCCTGAGACAGCCGGGGCGACGGCAGGCGGAGCAACTCTACCACGTCAACCTCCTAAAGAAATGGGTGGGGACCCGGGACCAAGTAGCTGCCCTAAGCCTCACCGAGCCCGTGGTTGTGGATATCAACCCCCACCTTTCGGCTGCCCAGAAGACGGAGCTGCAGCACCTGGTCAGTCAGTTCCAGGATGTGTTCTCCTCTCAGCCCGGGCAGACCAACGTGCTTCAACACCATATCCGGACGCCCCCAGGAGTCGTCGTTAGGCAACGGCCCTACCGAGTCCCGGAGGCTCGTCGGCAGGCTATTGAGGAAGAGGTCCAACAGATGCTAAAGTTGGGGGTAATAGAACCATCCCGGAGTCCGTGGTCCAGCCCCATTGTGATGGTCCCAAAGCCGGATGGCACCCTCCGCTTTTGTAACGACTTCCGCCGCCTGAACGAAGTCTCCGAATTCGACGGGTACCCCATGCCTCGGGTGGACGAACTGCTGGACCGGCTAGGAAGGGCCCGGTATATCAGCACCCTAGACCTCACCAAGGGCTATTGGCAGGTGCCGCTCTCCGAGGCCGCCAAGCCGAAAACCGCCTTCTCCACCCCCAGTGGCCACTGGCAGTACCGGACCCTTCCCTTCGGCCTACATGGGGCCCCCGCGACGTTCCAGCGGATGATGGACATCCTCCTGCGGCCTCACCAAGCTTACGCGGCCGCCTACCTGGATGACGTCGTGGTCCACTCCGAGGCGTGGGACGAACATCTGGATCGTCTGCGGAGGGTGCTCTCGGAGCTCCGGCGGGCTGGACTTACCGCCAACCCCCGAAAATGCCACCTAGCCCTCTCTGAGGCCAAGTACCTGGGCTATCAAGTCGGCCGAGGACTCATCCGGCCGCAAGAAAAGAAAGTTGAGGCCATCCACGCCGCACCAAGACCGGAGACAAAGACCCAGGTACGAGCCTTCTTGGGGTTGGCGGGTTATTATCGTTGTTTTATCCCCAACTTCTCCTCTTTAGCCGCCCCCCTGACAGACCTGACCAGGAAGGGGCAGCCGGAGAAAGTATGCTGGACCCCGTCGGCGGAAGAAGCCTTCTCCCAGGTGAAAGCAGCACTCACGTCCTCGCCGGTACTCCGCGCCCCGGACTTTAGCTGCCCCTTCCTGCTGCAGACGGATGCTTCCGACACAGGACTAGGAGCGGTCCTCTCCCAAATTCAGGAAGGTGAGGAGCATCCGATCATCTACATCAGCAGGAAGCTGTCCCCCGCCGAGAGGAAATACGCCGCTGTGGAGAAGGAAGCCCTGGCCATCAGGTGGGCAGTCCTGGAGCTCCGGTACTACCTCCTGGGCCGCAAGTTCACCCTGGTAACCGACCACGCGCCCCTACAGTGGATGGCCCGCGCCAAGGACACCAACGCCAGGGTGACTCGCTGGTTCCTAGCGCTCCAGGACTTCCACTTCGAAGTCCGCCATCGAGCTGGGGCCGCCAACGCGAACGCCGATGGCCTCTCCCGGATCTGGACAGCTTATGCAGGTCTGTCAGGGGTCATTCCCCACCCTCCCCTAATCTCACCCCTACTTTCTACATGTCTTCGCAGGACCAGAACGACGCTTAGGGGGGGGGGATGTGACGAGCACTCCCAGAGGAATCAGCGTCGCCCTGGAAACCAAACCAAAACACCTGCACGTCCTCGTCACCGGCTGATCGGTCACAGCTGCTCCCCATCAGCCAGCACATTGAAAAGCAGCACATGTTGCACTGAGAAGAGGTTCTCAAACAGAACGCAAAGCTGGACTAACCCCTCTCTCCTATCCCCACAGAAAGCAGCGAGTGACCGACAGCCCACACCCTTTGGAGCACGTCAGGACACCCACTTTCCCCTTGATTGGCACAGAGGAGCACGGAGAGCACACGGGGAGCACCAACCAGCGGAAAGCAGATCAGGACACTTCACCAGGCACCCTTCACTTTTCAATAAACCCACCCTCCGGGGCTTTTGATTTCACGTACCTCTTGTCGAGTGGTTCTTCACCCCGTGACAATATATATATATATATATATATATATATATATATATTCTGCATTTTAGAGAAAATAAATATATACAGTATAATTCAAAATGAATGTGCACATTATTTGACAGTACTGAACTTGGTTTA